>NW_024100395.1:0-148816 GCF_016545835.1 Crotalus tigris | reverse complement strand
GGGACCCTATGGACTTAAAACCCCACGGGAGGCTACCAGAATCAAGAATAGAAAAAGCATCCATAGGAGAGGAAAAAAGATTAACAGAAATACCAGAGGAATATAGGGACCTTGCTGAAGTCTTCAGTGAGGAGAGGGCGAATGAGCTTCCCCCCCACCGACCCAAAGACTGTACCATTGAATTCAAGCCTGGGGCAAAACTCCCGAAGCCCAGATTATACTCCATGAGCCCAAAGGAGAAGGAGGAAATGGAAAGATTTATAAAAAAAAACTGGAGAGAGGTTTCATTGAGCCAACCAAGCCTAAAGTGGCTGCCCCGGTCCTGTTTAGAGAGAAGAAGGATGGCTCTTACGGTATGAGTGGATTTATAGGGCCCGGACTAAATCAGTGAAAGGCAAAACCTCATATACCGCTGCCCCTCATGAAAGACATGCTGCACACCTATCGAAAGGGAAAATTTTTTCTAAACTAGACTTAAGGGAAGCTTACTATCGAGTGAGAATCAAGGAAGGGGACGAATGGAAGACTGCATTTAACTGCCCCATGGGTGCTATCAATTCAAAGTCTTGCCATTTGGATTACAAGGGGGCCCTGCAGTCTTTATGCAATTAATCAATGACGTTCTAAGGGAGCACCTGTTTAAGGGGGTCCTTGTTTACTTGGACGACATTCTTATCTTTACTGAAACAAAAGAAGAACACGTCAAACTTGTCAGAGCGGTTTTAAGAAGCTGCGAGCCGCTCACCTATATGCCAAACTCTCAAAATGCGAATTCCCCAGGAAAGGATAATAGAACTACTAGGCTATCGCCATATCCCCACAAGGGCATTGAACATGGACACGTAGGAAGTAAAAGCATAACTAAATTGTGCACCACCCGCACAGAAAGCAACTACAAGTTTCGGGGCTTGGCCAAATTTTACCGCCAATTCATCCCCCCTCATTTGCCACAGATAGCCTTGCCCCTCACTAAACTTACTAAAAACGAAGGGAACATCCTCAGTAAAACCTAGCAGCCACTAACAGGACAACGGTTACAGTGCCAAGCACGTTTGAGAGACCTAAAGAGACTTTTTTCTGCCGAACCAGTACTAAGGCACCAAGACATGGACAAAAGCTTCATAATACACGCAGATGCAAGTGATGTGGCAGTGGGGGCTGGGCATTACAAGAAAAATGTGCATGCTGTATTGCAACCCTGTGCATATACATCCAAGAAACTCACGGAAACAGAACAGCGCTGGCCCATATGGGAGAAGGAGGCTTATGGGATACGTTGGGCATTACTCACGTGGCGACAGTTCCTGGAAGGCAACAAAATCCCCTTCCAGGTGTGGACTGATCACACAAATTTAGAAGCCCTGAAAACTTCCAGGAAACTCAATCCCAAACAAGCCCGCTGGTCCCAGCATTTTCACCAATTCCAATTTAAGCTCAAACATTTACCAGTAAGAAAGAACTTCCTGGCAGATGCACTATCTCGCATGCCCCAATATAACAGCGCACGAACCACAGACTCTAGAACAATAATGGCAGAGTCACAACTGGCAGCACCAGTAACCACAAGAACCCAAGCCAAATTAAAACCACAACTGGACAGCCAAACTGGAATTGAATTCAGAAAAAGTTTGGAAACAGATGACTGGTTCCAGAAAAACAAAAATGTGTGCACAATGAGAGACGGGTTGCCTTGGGTAGGGGAAAAGTTATATATACCAACAACTCAAAGAGTAACTTTCATGCACCTTTGCCATGACACAAAATCAGCAGGGCATTTTGGATTTGTAAAAACGTTACACTTAATTAAACGGCAATTTTGGTGGCCATCAATAAAAAAGGACATAGAAAGTTATGTTGCCAGCTGCCCAACCTGTGCATCAGCAAAGAGGTTGCAAGGGAAATCGCGAGGGCTATTACAACCAGTGGCAAGTCCCTCAGCCCCCTGGAGGGAAATAGCCATGGATTTTATAGTGGAATTGCCAGAAAGCAATGGGAATACTGTTATCTGGACAGTCACTGACCTATTTTCCAAACAGGTGCACTTTATCCCTTGCCAAAAAATTCCCACTGCAAAGGCCTTAGCAAAACTTTTCATCCAGCACATTTACAGATTGCACGGGGCACCCCACCGCATCATCTCTGATAGGGGAGTGCAATTTACGTCTGCATTTTGGAAGGAATTTTTATCCCTCTTAGGGACCACTCAGGGATTGACATCTAGCCACCACCCTCAATGAGATGGACAAGCGGAACGGTGCCAGTCGGTACTTGAGCAATATTTGAGATGTTTTTTAAATTTCCAACAGAGTGATTGGACGGACTTACTTCCTTTTGCAGAAGTTGCCTACAATAATGCAGTCCACTCCAGCACAGGCTACACGCCTTTTCAAATAGCCAACGGTCAAAGTTTCAACCCCATGCCAGAGTTAACCCCAAACGAACCAACGATCCCTTCACTGAAAGAATGGATGGAAAAACTACAAAACACCTGGCCAATAGTTAGAAAAGCACTAGATGAAGCTAGGCAGGCATACAAAGCACAAGCCGATAAAAAAAGTGTTGAGCCTACACCATTCATTATAGGAGAAATGGTGTACTTATCTACAAAATACCTAAAGTCCCTACAGCCCTGTAAAAAACTTGGACCAAAATATATAGGACCTTTTCCAATTAAAAGAATCATAAATCCAGTAACAGTAGAATTGGAATTACCCAAAAACCTCAGGCAAATACACCCAATTTTTCATTGCAGATTGCTGAAAAGAGAGCATCAGTCACATCTACGGCCAAAAATCCCCCCACCACCACCTCCACTCATGGTGGAGGGTGAACAACACTTCGAAATAAAGGAAATCCTTGATTCTATGAGATATCATGGGGCAACTCAGTACCTAGTTGCCTGGAAACACCTACCTCCCTCACAAAATGAGTGGGTCCATAAACGTCATGTCAGAGCCCCGAAGCTATTGAAGAAGTTTCACACAGAGTATCCTAACAAGCCTGACTAAATTTTATACTTGTGTTTTCTTTCAGGTGTATCTCTCTTATTGTTAAGAGGGGCCGGATGTCAGAATCCAATTATATTTCATCTTTAATTATCAAATATAGAAACTCCCAATTCTGCCATCTCTGGATTCTGCAATAAGAGGGAGAGAAGGGGGAGAACAAAGGGGCTTTATGGCCCTCACTTCCTTCAGTACACTTCAAAGGGCTGAATGTTGAATGTGTGTTTATTGTAAACTCGAAGTGTTAGCATACCAAAGGAGAGTATTTGCCTTTCATGTAGTTATCTGAAGTCTCCATCCAGACGGAAGAAAGAAGAAAAGGGGTGGAATTGTGATACTTGAAACTATCACTGGACGGGGGGTTGATTGGGTGGGACTACTGGGGAACCCCTTAAAACCTTGAATGGAAGAGCTTGAACCCCAAGTCCTGTCTAGCATGCCTGCCACCATTTTCTCTTAATAAAGGATTCCTGTTGGAAGAATTATTCCAAGAGTTCTGTCTTCTTAAGATGCAAAGTGGGGTGGGTCCTTACACCAGCTCTCTGTTGTCCCGTTTCCTTGCAGGTCGATGTTGAGGGATGGGAGTCCATTGTCTATTTCCTCTTTGTGTGTGAACTTATCCCAGGGAATGTGTTACTGAGGGTTATGGAGGGGGGGGGGTGTTTCCTCAATTTGGGAACGTTTCATGATGACACAGGAGTCATTGACATAAGCGTGTCCAGAATCTTGGTTGGGTGGTGGGTAGGGCTATGGATTCGGGTCACTGCATGGCTGCTTCTGCTATTGGGCCTGATATGGGGAATCCCACCGGGGGGCCTTGTACTTGCTTATAGATTTTCCTGTTGAATTTGAAGTAGGTGTTGAGGCTTCCCATTGAACCTGGGAAAGTACTGGCAAAAATGTTGGAATAGACAACATCACTACCAGATGGAGCTGTAGCTGGCTGGCAAACCATACTCAACGAGTAGTCCTCAGGGGCACCACATCCACCTGGAGAGAAGCAAGCAGTGGGTACCACAAGGCTCCGTCTTAGGCCCAGCACTCTTGAACACCTTCATCAATGACTTAGATGACGGAATTGAAGGGGAACTCATCAAATCTGCAGATGACACCAAACTGGCAGGAGTAGCCAACACCTCAGAAGACAGGATTCAAAAAGACCCTGATAAACTGGAACAAAGGGCCCTAACAAAAAAATGAGTTCCAATGTGGAGAAAAGCAAAGTTTTAAAACACTTAGGCAGGAAAAATCAAAGATATAACTACAGATTAGGTGAGACCAGGCTCAAAAACAGCAACTGTGAGAGGGACCTTGGAGTCCTAGTGGACGATCCCTTGACCATGAGCCAGCCGTGTGCAGCAGCAGCCAAAAAAGCTAATACAATCCTGGGTTGCATAAACAGAGGCATAGAATTATAATCACACGTTAGTATCACTTTATAAAACCTAGGTAAAACCAGACTGGAATGCTGCATTCAATTTTGGTCACCACATTACAAAAAAGATGTTGAGACTTGGAAAAAAATGCAGAGAAGAGCAACTAGGATGATTAAAGGACTGGAGAGTAAAACATACGAAGAACGGCTGCAGGATTTGGCTCTGGCTATTCCAGAGAAAGACAGAGACAGAGAAAGACAGCATACTAAAAAGCAGAGACATCACCCTGCCAACAAAAGTGTGTATAGTCCAGGCCATGGTTTTCCCAGTTCCAATGTATGGCTGTGAAAGTTGGACCATAAAAAAGGCTGAGCGCCAAAGAATGGAGGCCATTGAACTCTGGTGCTGGAGAAGACTCCTGCGAGTCTTCTCCAGCACCACAGGAGTCTTCTCCAGCACCAGTCTTCTTCAACTCCCAGAATTCCTCAGCCAGCCATACTGAGGGAAAGGGAGGTTTCCCAGCTGAGCCATGCTGGCTCAGGAATTCTGGAAGTTGAAGTCCACGAGTCATGAGGGGGCCTTAGTTCCCCCATGCTGGCTTAGGAATTGTGGGAGTTGAAGTCCATGAGTCATGAAGGGGCCATAGTTCCCTCATGCTGGCTTAGGAATTGTGGGAGTTGAAGTCCATGAGTCATGAAGGGGCCATAGTTCCCTCATGCTGGCTTAGGAATTCTGGGAGTTGAAGTCCATGAGTCATGAAGGGGCCATAGTTCCCTCATGCTGGCTTAGGAATTCTGGGAGTTGAAGTCCAGGAGTCATAAAAGAGCCAAGGCTGCCTCCCCCTGGCCTAGACCCTTTCTGGAGGGTCCCAACTAACACATGGTTCTGAGATGATGGCCACTCCAACTCCCTGGGCAGTGGTGGGATTCAAATCTGAGAACAACAGGGTCTCTGTGTGGATGCTGCTTCTGGAAGTCCATTCTGGGCCTGGGCAACCAAAAAATAGCTACCAGTTCTGCCAAAGTGGGGCGAACTGGTTGAATCCCACCACTGTCACTGGGTCACCCTGACTTGCTCCCCTCTCTCCTCTTCTTCCAAGAATTCAACAGGATGCCCAGATTGCCCGCAACAACAACCCTGTGGAGTAGGCTGGGTTCAGTTGAAGGTGGAACCGCATCTACATGGAGGGAAGTGTGTAGTGGGGTGCCCCAGGGCTCTGTTCTGGGCCCAGTACTCTTCAACATCTTCATCAACGATTTGGATGAAGGGATAGATGGGGAACTCATCAAATTTGCAGATGACACCAATCTGGCAGGAATAGCCAACACTCCAGAAGACAGGCTTCAGATACAGAAGGATCTGGACAGACTTGAACACTGGGCACTAACTAACAAAATGAAATTCAATGGTGAAAAAAGCAAGGTTCTACATTTAGGCAAGAAAAACCAAATGCACAGGTATAGTATAGGGGGTACTGTTGAGTCCTTCGCGGAAGGCAAGACACAAGAAGCAGTTGTAGTTCTCAGGTTTTCTTTATTCTGTGTTCAGCTTACAGATAGAAGGCTTCAGCAGCGCCCAAAAGCTCCCAGCCTCTTATATAGGCATTTCCCACGTCAATGTGTTACTTTTCCCGCGCCAGCACCCGCGCATGCGCACAGGCGCTGGCGACAGCCTGTCTGGTCCCGGGCAGCTTTGCACCTGCCCGGGACTGCCTGCAAACGCCCCAAGCCCGTTTGCAAGGCTCGGGACATAACAGGTACCTTGCTCAATAGTAGTAACTATTGAATCCTAGTGGATAATCCCTTAAATATGAGCCAGCAGTGTGCTGCAGCTGCAAAAAAGCCAACTCAGTGCTAGGCTGCATTAACAGAGGGAGAGAATCAAGATGATGTGAAGCGTTATTACCACTTTACAATGTCTTGGTAAGGCCACACTTGGAATCCTGCATCCAGTTTTGGTCACCACGATGTAAAAAAGATGCTGAGACTCTAGAAAGAGTACAGAGAAGAGCCACAAAGATGATTAGGGGACTGGAGGCTAAAGCATGTAAGGAACGGTTGCTGGAATTGGCTATGGCTAGTTTAATGAAGAGAAGGATGAGGGGGGGGACAGGATAGCAGTCTTCCAGTATCTCAGCGGATGCCCACAAAGAAGAGGGAATTAAGCTATTCTCCAAAGCCCCTGAAGGCAGGACAAGAAGCCACGGGTGGAAACTAACCAAGGAGAGAAGCAACCTGGAACTAAGGAGAAACTTCCTGACAGTCAGAACAATTAACCAGTGGAACAATCTGCCTGCAGAAGCGGTGAATGCTCCAACACTGGAAGTTTTTAAGAAGAGACTGGACAGCCATTTGTCCGAAATGGTCTAGGGTTTCCTGCCTGAGCAGGGGGTTGGACTAGATGACCTCCAAGGTCAACCCCCCACCACCACACACACAGGAGCTGCCTCCAGTCCCTCTTTGGGGGGGGGCAGGACCCCCTGCAGCACCACAATGCAGAGAAAAGTGGAGGAGAAATGCCTGCCTGGCGCCTTTCTCCACAACAGCTCTCTGAGAAACTTTGTATTCCGACAGCACCAAAAACACAATGCACCACACAGCCGACCACTGAGTAAACACTAATCCTACCAGATACAAACGGGGGTGACAGAAATGACAGCCAGAGTTCTCCAACCCTTAGGAATAGCAACAGCCCACAGAACCACAGCCACACTCTGCCAGGAATTATCCAGAACCAAAGACAAGCGAAGACCCGACCGGCCTGGAGTCCAAACGAAAGCCAGCCAGGTGCTCCCAATAGGGGTTGAGGCTCAAGGCAAAAGGAAGCTGGCCGGGAAGGCTGATTCTCTAGGGGGCACCCTCAAGAACCCCCCCAATCTTGCCATTACGGGGCCCTCGGCCTGGGCAGCAAGGCTTCCCTGCAGGATGGGTGCGGGCACACAGTCCCAGGGCTTCCCAGCATGGGGACAGGAGCAGCCAGGCAACCCGTTCCCACCACAGACCTTGAGCAGCCCCCAGGGGGAAAGGATCCCAGCAGGTGGGCCCTCCGGGGAACAAGGGGGGGGCTGGCAGAGGAGCCCTGCTGGTGCCCAGCCCCCCTGGGTCTGAGCATGGTGGAGGGAAGGAGGGAGGGATGAGTCTCTGGCCCAGGAAGAGTAAGTGCTGGGAGGGACCTTGGAGGTCTTCTAGTCCAGCCCCCTGCTCAAACAGGAGAGCCTAGACCAGGGGTAGGCAACCTTGGCTCTTTTATGACTCGTGGACTTCAACTCCCAGCATAGCTGGCTCAGGAATTCTGGGAGTTGAAGTCCACGAGTCATAAAAGAGCCAAGGTTGCCTACCCCTGGCCTAGACCTTCCCAGACAGGTGGCTGTCCAGTCTTTCCTTGGAAACCTCCAGCGACAACTCTTGCAGGAAACGTCTTTCCACTGATTGTTCTCCCTGTCAGGAAGTTTCTTCTTATTTGATATTTCTAAGTTTGGTTCTCTCCTTGGTGAGTTTCCCTCCGTTGCTTCTTGTCCCGGCTTCTTCAGGGTCTCTGGAGAAGAGCTTGACTCCCTCTTCTTTGGGGCAGCCCCTCAGATATTGGAAGACTGCTATCCTGTCCTTCTCTTCGTTAAAAGTGACATTCCCGGGTCCTGCAATCATTCTTTGCAGGTTTTAGCCTGGGGCGAGGAGGAAGGAGGGTCCCTCTAGCGTCCTCTCTGCCCCCTTGGGCAAAAGGCAGGTGGGGAGGGTCCTAGGAAGGGCGGCCACTGAAGCAGGGGGGTCTCTGCCCCACTCCCCCCCCTGCCTCCCTTCCCTCTCTTTGGATGCCCCCCCTGCCGACCTGTGTCAAGTTCCCTCCCCTTCCCTCAAAGGCTGCCCCCTGGTGGAGCCAGGCAGCATGGCGGCTTCCTTGCAACTCTCCTCCTGCCCTTAGGATGCAACAGCCCCCCCCTCCACCCCCATGAAGACAGGGCTCTTCCCACATGCCTTGGGGCAGGCTGGGAGGCCCCAAAGGTGGAGTTTTCGGTGTGCTGTTTATGGGATTGTTGTTAAGGGCCGTTATTGTTGCTATTGCTGCATTGTTGTGTGGGGGCTCCCGGGGTTGAGTCGCATCTAATAAATACATCAATGCTTCTGGAAGGCAAGGCTATTGCGCCTGGGTTCAGCCGTGGGGAAACCGAAGGGGGTCGTTTCCTTGGGGGAGGGGCTCCCCAACCTGCTTCCCTGCCCTCCTGCCTCTGAGCCCCACAAGAGGGCTTGAGAAGGGTGGGCTTTGAGCAGGGCCTCTGTCTGTGTGGCACCCTGCTCAGTTCCCCACTGGACACGGGGCAGGTTAGGCCAGCTGATCTCCCCCTCCCCCGCCTCTCCCAGCCTCCCCATTAGCTCTGTTGCCAGCATCTTCTGCTCTTTCCCCAAAGCCCCCCTCCCCCCAGGCCTGCATGAGCTAAATTTGGTGAATATTGTGGGGGGGCAGTGAGATCTTAGCAAGTTATGTCAATTAATTGTGCTCTCTCCCCGCCCCATGTAAGAAATTATTAAGGTTCCCCTCCCCAGTGTCTGGGTTGAAGTCCTATTTCTTTCTTAACCTCCAAAGCTTGGGGTGGAGGAGGATGGGGGCTCTAGAAACGGACCCCTCCCCCAGCAAAGGAAGAACACCCTCCCCCCCCCAGAAACTGCAGAGTTTAGTGAGTTCAGCAAATGGCAGAACTGTTGCTTCTCCAGCCCCGACTTTGCCCCAAAGAAATCCTGTTCCTTTCCCTCAGCCCCCAACTGTGCTTCCCTGGGGTCAGGCGGGGGGGGGGGCTTCGGGTGACCCAGCAAGACTGCTCTCCTCCCCCCAGTCTCCCTCCCAGGACCACAAAAGCACAACATTCTGCTTGTTCTGGGGAAAATTTTATTGCGTCTTCCGTGGGCTAGGAGGGGCTCCAGGCATGGCGAGGGGGGGCAGGCGGCTGCCATGCCTACTGGGAGGCCTAGTGGTAGCGGTAGGCCAAGGCGTGGGCCACCACATTGGTCAGCTTCTGAAAGGCGGCGTGGGTGCTGGGGGTAAACTCTTTCCCATGGTCGCCGGCCAGGACAATGATGAGGACGTTGCCCAGAAGCTGGAAGAGAGGAGGGGGGGGGACTGACACCTGCTGCAAGAGGAGCCTTGGCTGGCATCTCTGCCCTTTGCCCCCCCCGCCCCACCCCTGCCCCCGCCCTGACACGGAACCCAGAAGGAGCAGTGGACATGTTCAGACGCTCCACCTTTCCCTCCTGGACTGCGCCAATCAATTGTCCCTCTGATCCAGGTCAGCCCTGTGACCGGACAGCGGTCCCTCTCCTGGGAGACTTTTGGCTCCTTCCTGACCCTGAACGGGCCCACTGCCGCCATTTCAGGGCAGGACCCAGCCGGAAAAGGCTGCCCTGGTGCCAAGGAGAGGAGGTGCCCAGCCCGGGAGGGAGGCGGGGGGGGGTTCCACCTCACCCTGAAGTTCCCGGGGTCCACGTGCAGGGGGTTGGCGGAGATGGCGCTGGGGCCGGAGAGGTTCCCGAAGTGGGCGAAGTAGCGCTGGGTCCAGGGGTACACCACCAGCAGTCTGCCAGGGGAGGGAGGGAGAGAGAAAGGGGAGGAGGAGGAGGAGACGGTGGGGGGGGTCCCTGCGGGGCCTGCCCTGCCCTCCCCCGGCCCGGCCGCAGCTCTTACCTCCCGAGGGTGGCAGCGTCCACTTCGAGCACGTCCACCTCGCTCCAGAGGGCGGTGATCAGCTGCGTCTGTACGGGCGTCCAGTGCACCATGCTGGCTGCTGGAGGACGGAGCGCTGGAGAGACGGTCGGCGACGAGGAGGAGGAGGGAGCGAGCTGAGCCCGGACCTCGGGGCCGACTTTTATACCCTGCGCCCCGCAGCCCCGCCTACCCGGAGCGGGCCTCGCCCGGACCCGCCGCCTCCCATCCCCTCCCTCCCTCCCTCCCTCTCTGTCGGGGGGGGCGCGCAGAAGGCCGCTCTCCCCCGTCCTGCTCCAGCTTCCTCGGCGCAGAAGCGCCCGGCCGGCCCCAGGCCCCGGCGAGGCTCCTCGGCGCACTTCAGCGCTGGGCTCGTGTCCGGGACGCGACTGGATGTGCTGCGCCGTTCCTGGACCGGCAACGCCAGGTCCGCGTCTGAGCCCAGTTGCAGCCGACCCGACCCGTTAACCTGGCCGAGGAGCGAGTCTGCCCTTCCGCTCCTCGGAGACCGTCCGGGGAGGCTGCTGGCCTTGAGGGGGAGGCGGGAGGGGGACACCTCCTGGCAACGGAGCCCTCCCCGGCCGGGGCCGCAGCCCGGGACAAGCTCGCCTCGCCCCGGGGGGGGCAGGAGGGGGACCCGGGGCTCGGCGGGGGGCGACGCCTTTCCCTCAGCCAGGGGAGGGGGCTGCAAAGGGCGACCGTCGGCGAGGGGACTCCGCAGCTGTCGGAGTTGCCAAGTTTGAGAAACACGGATGTAGACCTTGGAGAGGGGAGCGTGTCAATCGCCAGCTTCCTTTCTGCCCCATCATAATCCCCCCTCCCATGGGGGATTAATAATGATAAGAGAGAATTAATAATAATAAACTTGGAAGGGACCTTGGAGGGCATCTAGTCCAACCTCCTGCTCAGGCAGGGAACCCTGTACCATTTCAGACAAATGGCTGTCCAGTCTCTTCTTAAAAACTTCCAGTGTTGGAGGATTTACTGCTTCTGGAGGCAGATTGTTCCACTGGTTAATTGTTCTGACTGTCAGGAAGTTTCTCCTTAGTTCCAGGTTGCTTCTCTCCTTGGTTAGTTTCCACCCGTGGCTTCTTGTCCTGCCTTCAGGGGCTTTGGAGAATAGTGTAATTCCCTCTTCTTTGTGGGCAGCCGCTGAGATACTGGAAGACTGCTATCCTGTCCCCCCCTCATCCTTCTCTTCATTAAACTAGCCATAGCCAATTCCAGCAACCGTTCCTTACATGCTTTAGCCTCCAGTCCCCTAATCATCTTTGTTGCTCTTCTCTGTACTCTTTCTAGAACAGTGGTTCTCAACCTTTCTAATGCCGTGACCCCATAATACAGTTCCCCATGTTGTGGTGACCCCCAAGTAGGTGTGGCCACCAATAAGAGGGAGTAGGACAGCTAGGGAAAAGGGAACAAAATGGTGGACAGCATGGTTTGGCGACCCCCATGAAATGGTCGTTCGACCCCAAATGGGGTCCTGAACCACAGGTTGAGAACCACTGTTCTAGAGTCTCAACATCTTTTTTACATCGTGGTGACCAAAACTGGATGCAGTATTCCAAGTGTGGCCTTACCAAGACATTGTAAAGTGGTATTAATGCTTCACATAATCTTGATTCTCTCCCTCTGTTAATGCAGCCTAGCACTGAGTTGGCTTTTTTGGCAGCTGCAGCACACGGCTGGCTCATATTTAAGGGATTATCCACTAGGATTCAATAGTTACTACTATTGATCAAGGTACCTGTTATGTCCCGAGCCTTGCAAACGGGCTTGAGGCGTTTGCAGGCAGTCCCGGGCAGGTGCAAAGCTGCCCGGGACCAGACAGGCTGTCGCCAGCGCCCGTGCGCATGGGTGGGTGCTGGCGCGGGAAAAGTAACACATTGACCTGGGAAATGCCTATATAAGAGGCTGGGAGCTTTTGGGCGCTGCTGAAGCCTTCTATCTGTAAGCTGAACACAGAATAAAGAAAACCTGAGAACTACAACTGCTTCTGGTGTCTTGCCTTCCGCGAAGGGCTCAACACTGGCGACGAGGATGGGATGCCTTACATTGCCTGGAAAGGAAAAGGTGTAAGCTTACCCAAGTGAGTCCTGAGCGGCGGAACGGCGTTGACTCGGCAGCTACCCGCCAATCCAGTGCGCAATCGGGGGTAGGCTGGCTGATAAACCCGTCTCCTGAAAATGGCAAAGGTTGGAAGGCTTTCGGAGTTCGACGTCTCACATCCAGAGCGGTGGGAGTCCTACGTAGCCAGGGTGGAGAACTACTTCAAGGCAAACCAAGTGAGGGAAGAGAGCTTGAAGGCTGCAACCCTGCTTTGTGTCTGTGGTCAAGACGCCTTCGAAATCGCAGAAAACCTTGCAGCACCTGTCCCATTAGAGTCTGTCAGCTACGCAGATCTAAAGAAGCTATTGAAGGAGCACTTCCAGCCCAAGATGTCCGTCATCGCATGGCGCCACACCTTTGAGCAGAGGGATCAACAATCCGGAGAGTCGGCCAAAGAGTACATCGCCGCATTGAGGAAGGCCGCCAAGCACTGCGAGTTCAAGGACCTCGAAGAACGACTAAGGGACCGATTCGTGTGCGGGTTAAGGCATCGAGATCTACAGCAGAGGCTTTTCGCCGAAGAAGTCCTTCCAAGATGCCTTAAGAGAGGTCACCGCAGAAGAAGCAGCAGGCGGCACCGTCAAGAACATGCGGCCGATCAGGAACAGTCCAGATGTCGCATCCGTGCACCAAGAAGACGTCCAAGGGAACTCCGAGGAGGATCCGGACAAGGAAGTCGACCGTCTCCACCCCACGAAGGAAGGGAATCAGAAGGGAAGCTTTTCAGCTCCGCTCAAGTGCATCGGCTGTGGAGGTCGCGACAGGAGAACCGACTGCAAGTTCCGCTCCGCTACCTGCCGGGCATGCGGAAAACAAGGACACATTGCAGCTATGTGTCTGGGCCGACGAAAAGTACAACCTCAGGAAGAACTGCGCCTGAAAGGTACCAGGGTCCCCAGCCAGAATAGGGTAGGTTTTTGCGCTTCGCGAAGGAGCATCTTCAGGACAGGCACACACAAGCCCATTAAGAAAAAGCTGTCACTCAAGGTGAAGCTACAAGGGGTTCCATGAACTATGGAACTAGACACAGGGTCTGCCCTTTCAATCATCTCCTTGCATACATTTAGGAAGATTTGTTCCGGTAGTGGAACTCAGGCCAAGTTAAGGCCTTCTGACATTGTGTTAACAGATTTTCAAAATTCAAGAGTGTGTGTTAAGGGGGAGGCCACCCTTAACGTGCAGTACCAGAATTTTGAAGGTCCACTAGACCTATTAGTAGTAGGGGGTGAACGATCGAGTCTCATAGGACTCGATTGGTTTGAGGCCTTGGGGATACACGTCACAGGGCTCAACAGCTTACAAACACTCGACCTACAGGAAGTCTGCAAAGAATTTGCAGATGTTTTCAGCCCCCAGCTGGGCACATTCAAAGGACCCCTGTGTCCTTAAAGCTAGACCCCACTGTCACTCCCATTAGAATTAAAGCAAGAAGGGTCCCTTTTGCTTTAAAGAGTAAAATTGACACTGAGTTAGACAAACTGATCCAACAGGGAATCCTAGAACCTGTTGATTCCAGTCCTTGGGAGACCCCCATTGTCACTCCTCTAAAGGCAAATGGGGACATTCGCATTTGTGCTGATTACAAATGCACTCTTAATAAGGCATTGCAGCAACATGCCTATCCTGTTCCTGTGGTCAGTCATATCCTGGCCTCCCTCAAGGGGGGGGCGTGTTTTTGCAAAGCTTGACCTAGCTCAAGCATATCAACAGCTGCCTGTGATGATGATGCTGCTATAGCTCAGACCATTGTGACCCACAGGGGAGCCTTTAAGGTAAAAAGGCTACAGTTTGGAGTGAATGTCGCTCCTGGGATTTTCCAAAGCGTAATGGAAGACACACTACGGGGTATACCAGGGTTTGCCCCTACTTTGATGATGTCTTAATTGCAGGAGACTCCACACACATTCTAGCTGAAAGGCTAAGGGCTGTTCTGTTAAGATTCAGGAAAACAGGCCTCAAGCTCAAAAAAGACAAATGCAAAATTGGGGTGCCTTCTACTGAATTTCTGGGGTTCAAAATTGATGCTGCTGGGATTCACCCTGCTGAATCCAAACTAATTGCTATTTTAGAAGTCTAAGGCCGAACTTCAGGCCTTTCTGGGCCTCCTGAATTTCTACAATTCCTTTCTTCCACATAAAGCTAGTGTAGCTGAGCCTCTTCACAGGTTATTAGATAAACAAGCAGTGTGGCAGTGGTCACAAACGCATGAGGCTAGTTTCAATGAGGTCAAGGCCTTGCTCACTTCTAACAGTGTACTTGCACACTTCAATGAGTCCCTTCCTGTGTGCATCGCTTGTGATGCTTCCCCTTACGGGGTAGGAGCCGTCCTGAGCCACCTCAGGTCTGATGGAACTCAGTTTCCTGTTGCATATTACTCCAGAACACTGTCTTCTGCTGAGCGCAACTACGCTCAGATAGACAGGGAGGCTCTGGCTGTTGTTGCTGGAATTAAAAAAATCCATGATTTTCTATATGGCAGGCATTTCACGGTCTTCACTGACCATAAGCCTCTGCTGGGACTGTTTACCACACGTAAGCAGACTCCCCAAATCATTTCCCCTGGAATGCGTAGGTGGTCTATTTTTTTGTCTGCATATGATTTTTCCTTCACAATCCTGGGAAAGAAATGGGCCATGCTGATGGCCTCAGTAGATTGCCCCTGCCAGTAGTAGAAGCTGACCCTGCGCCAGCTGTCAACATTCTATCCATCCAGGCCTTGCCCGAGCTCCCTCTTAATGCCAGGGATGTTGCCGCTGAAGCAGGCACAGATCACACACTTTCACGTGTCCTTTCCTGGGTTTTGTCTGGATGGCCTGAGCACTGCCCTATACTGAGTTTCAGAGTTTCTGGTCCAAAAGGAACGAGTTGTCCACTTCTCAGGGTTGTCTGCTTTGGGGAAACAGAGTTGTCATTCCCACCTCAATGAGGACTAGGGTCTTAGAGTCCCTCCACGAAGGTCATCCTGGCATTGTTCGTATGAAGGCTCTTGCGCGCGGCCACTTGTGGTGGCCTGGTTTAGATAAGGACATTGAGGCTAAGGTGCATGCATGCCACCTGTGCCAGCGATCTCGCCCAGAGATGCCCCAAGCTCCTGTGCATAGATGGGAGGAAACGCAGTCCCCTTGGTCTAGGGTGCACATTGACAGGTTGGCTGACTTTCTCCTTTCTTATCGCACCACACCGTCCACTTCTACAGGGAGAAGCCCAGCTGAACTTCGCTGGGGGCGTCAACTTACTACTAAGCTTGACCGGTTGCATCTGGACAGACTGCCTTCATCTACCACATCCTAGGGCACCTAGACAACTGCTTGTGGGTGCCCCGGTCTGGACCCGCAATTACGGGCCTGGTCATACATGGGTCCCCGCTTCTGTTTCCAGGGTCACAGGTCCTATATCCTACAAGGTAGCCCTGGACAACGGTCGTGTCCTGCGCAGGCACATCGACCAACTCCGCCCTAGGCGGGATCTTCCAGCTGAGACTCCTGGGTCTTTTCCAGGGGGGGAGGGGGACCCTTTGGAGCAAAGGGAAGGGCACGAGCTGCTGCCAATAGAGCCAATGACGGCCCATTTCAAGCTTCCGCAAGTGCTCCGAAAAGGAATTCATGGAGCTAACCCAATCAACAGGCACTCACGCCTACTCCAGCCAGGGAGTCACCCCGGGGGCATAATTACTTTCCACACACACCACACAGCACTCCAGTCACGGAGGATACCCGGGAGCATCCCAACAAATCATTCCCCGCAAGAGAGCTGGCACATAACCCCCAGAGTTGGCCTGACCTTACCCCAAGTCCTACAGGGGGTCAAACATACAGGGAGGTGGTCGAGGAACCAAGTCCCGACTACAACATCTCTAGCCCAAATCAGGGAGTAACTGAGTTTTGGGAAGGCACAGAAACCCACACAAGCCCGGACACAGAACGGGGCTTAGGGGATGGACAGCCTCCTGACAGGTCTTGGACGGACCTGGGAGGTTCTACAGAGATGCCCAGCAGTGGCTATCACTTCAAGGGGCCCGAGGGCCTACAGCTAGGCGGGTCAACCAGGTCACAAAGTGACAGAAGCCCTGGCCTGACGAACCCGGTGGGCAACCAAGCAGGCCAGGCATTGGGGCAAAGTCCTTGGAAGGCACCAAGGCATGATAAGGGGAACAGGCTCTTGTCACCCCTCAGTCAGGGAACACCTGTCAGAAACCCAGAGCTGAGAAGGTCACAGAGAGCAAGGAAATCTCCTAAATACTTAGAAGATTACATAACATTGCTGGCTAAACAAAAGCCAGGTAACGATAGGAACACTGAGAAGCAGAACACTGCATAAAATAAATGATTATATGTTGGTAATAGTTTTAGCCCGGGGGAAAGGGGTGTTATGTCCCGAGCCTTGCAAACGGGCTCGGGGCGTTTGCAGGCAGTCCCGGGCAGGTGCAAAGCTGCCCGGGACCAGACAGGCTGTCGCCGGCGCCTGTGCGCATGCGCGGGTGCTGGCGCGGGAAAAGTAACACATTGACGTGGGAAATGCCTATATAAGAGGCTGGGAGCTTTTGGGCGCTGCTGAAGCCTTCTATCTGTAAGCTGAACACAGAATAAATAAAACCTGAGAACTACAACTGCTTCTCGTGTCTTGCCTTCCGCGAAGGACTCAACAGTACCCCCTATACTATACCTGTGCATTTGGTTTTTCTTGCCTAAATGTAGAACCTTGCTTTTTTCACCACTGAATTTCATTTTATTAGATAGCGCCCAGTGTTCAAGTCTGTCCAGATCCTCCTGTATCCTAAGCCTGTCTTCTGGAGTGTTGGCTATTCCTGCCAGCTTGGTGTCATCAGCAAATTTGAGGGTTTCCCCATCTATCCCCTCGTCCAAATCGTTGACGAAGATGTTGAAGAGCACTGGGCCGAGAACAGAGCCCTGGGGCACCCCACTACACACTTCCCTCCATGTAGATGCGGTTCCATTGAGGACCATGCCCTTGGGTCCACCTTCAACTGAACCCAGCCTACTCCACAGGGTTGTTGTTGCGGGCAGTCTGGGCATCCTGTTGAACTCTTGGAAGAAGAGGAGAGAGGGGAGCAAGTCAGGGTGACCCAGTGACAGTTTGCCCCACTTTGGCAGAACTGGTAGCTATTTTTTGGTTGCCCAGGCCCAGAATGGACTTCCAGAAGCAGCATCCACACAGAGAACCTGTTGTTCTCAGATTTGAATCCCACCACTGCCCAGGGAGTTGGAGGGGCCATCATCTCAGAACCATGTGTTAGTTGGGACCCTCCAGAAAGGGTCTAGGCCAGGGGGAGGCAGCCTTGGCTCTTTTATGACTCCTGGACTTCAACTCCCAGAATTCCTAAGCCAGCATGAGGGAACTATGGCCCCCTCATGACTCGTGGACTTCAACTTCCAGAATTCCTGAGCCAGCATGGCTCAGCTGGGAAACCTCCCTTTCCCTCAGCATGGCTGGCTGAGGAATTCTGGGAGTTGAAGAAGACTGGTGCTGGAGAAGACTCCTGTGGTGCTGGAGAAGACTCGCAGGAGTCTTCTCCAGCACCAGAGTTCAATGGCCTCCATTCTTTGGCGCTCAGCCTTTTTTATGGTCCAACTTTCACAGCCATACATTGGAACTGGGAAAACCATGGCCTGGACTATACACACTTTTGTTGGCAGGGTGATGTCTCTGCTTTTTAGTATGCTGTCTTTCTCTGTCTCTGTCTTTCTCTGGAATAGCCAGAGCCAAATCATGCAGCCGTTCTTCGTATGTTTTACTCTCCAGGCCTTTAATCATCCTAGTTGCTCTTCTCTGCATTTTTTTCCAAGTCTCAACATCTTTTTTGTAATGTGGTGACAAAAATTGAATGCAGTATTCCAGTCTGGTTTTACCTAGGTTTTATAAAGTGATACTAACGTGTGATTATAATTCTATGCCTCTGTTTATGCAACCCAGGATTGTATTAGCGAAGTTCAGCTGGGCTTCTCCCTGTAGAAGTGGACGGTGTGGTGCGATAAGAAAGGAGAAAGTCAGCCAACCTGTGGTGCCAGTCCCCATAGGTGAGTCTTTTCAAGGCGTCCTTTGTGATGCGCACCATGCGTTCAGCCATACCGTTGGTGGACGGGTGGAAGGGTGCAGACATGGCATGACGAATCATGTTAGCCTGTAAGAAAGCTTGGAATTCGGAGGAAGTGAATTGAGGGCCGTTGTCAGACACAATGACATCAGGAAGCCCGTGTGCAGCAAAAATCCCCCTCAGTACCTGAATAGTCTTTGCAGTGGTAGTGGATGAGACAGGTACAACCTCAAGCCATTTTGAATGGCTGTCAACAAGGACCAAGAAGAACTGGCCCTGAAAGGGCCCAGCGTAGTCAATGTGCACCCTAGACCAAGGGGACTGCGTTTCCTCCCATCTATGCACAGGAGCGTGGGGCATCTCTGGGCGAGATCGCTGGCACAGGTGGCATGCATGCACCTTAGCCTCAATGTCCTTATCTAAACCAGGCCACCACAAGTGGCCGTGCGCAAGAGCCTTCATACGAACAATGCCAGGATGACCTTCGTGGAGGGACTCTAAGACCCTAGTCCTCATTGAGGTGGGAATGACAACTCTGTTTCCCCAAAGCAGACAACCCTGAGAAGTGGACAAGTCGTTCCTTTTGGACCAGAAACTCTGAAACTCAGGATAGGGCAGTGCTCAGGCCATCCAGACAAAACCCAGGAAAGGACACGTGAAAGTGTGTGATCTGTGCCTGCTTCAGCGGCAACATCCCTGGCATTAAGAGGGAGCTCGGGCAAGGCCTGGATGGATAGAATGTTGACAGCTGGCGCAGGGTCAGCTTCTACTACTGGCAGGGGCAATCTACTGAGGCCATCAGCATGGCCCATTTCTTTCCCAGGATTGTGGAGTAAGGAAAAATCATATGCAGACAAAAAAATAGACCACCTAAGCATTCTAGGGGAAATGATTTGGGGAGTCTGCTTACGTGTGGTAAACAGTCCCAGCAGAGGCTTATGGTCAGTAAAGACCGTGAAATGCCTGCCATAGAGAAAATCGTGGAATTTTTTAATTCCAGCGACAACAGCCAGAGCCTCCCTGTCTATCTGAGCGTCGTTGCGCTCAGCAGAAGACAATGTTCTGGAGTAATATGCAACAGGAACCTGAGTTCCATCAGACCTGAGGTGGCTCAGGACAGCTCCTACCCCTTAAGGGGATGCATCACAAGCGACGCACACAGGAAGGGACTCATTGAAGTGTGCAAGTACACTGTTAGAAGTGAGCAAGGCCTTGACCTCGTTGAAGCTAGCCTCATGTGTTTGTGACCACTGCTACACTGCTTGTTTATCTAATAGCCTGTGAAGAGGCTCAGCTACACTAGCTTTATGTGGAAGAAAGGAATTGTAGAAATTCAGGAGGCCAAGAAAGGCCTGAAGTTCGGCCTTAGACTTTGGCCTAGGTGCTTCTAAAATGGCAGTTAGTTTGGATTCAGCAGGGTGAATCCCAGCAGCATCAATTTTGAACCCCAGAAATTCAGTAGAAGGCACCCCCATTTTGCATTTGTCTTTTTTGAGCTTGAGGCCTGTTTTCCTGAATCTTAACAGAACAGCCCTTAGCCTTTCAGCTAGAATGTGTGTGGAGTCTCCTGCAATCAAGACATCATCAAAGTAGGGGAAAACCCCTGGTATACCCCGTAGTGTGTTTTCCATTACGCTTTGGAAAATCCCAGGAGCGACATTCACTCCAAACTGTAGCCTTTTTACCTTAAAGGCCCCTCTGTGGGTCACAATAGTCTGAGCTGTAGCAGCATCATCATCAACAGGCAGCTGTTGATATGCTTGAGCTAGGTCAAGCTTTGCAAAAACACGCCCCCCCCTTGAGGGAGGCCAGGATATGACTGACCACAGGAACAGGATAGGCATGTTGCTGCAATGCCTTATTCAGAGTGCATTTGTAATCGGCACAAATGCGAATGTCCCCATTTGCCTTTAGAGGAGTGACAATGGGGGTCTCCCAAGGACTGGAGTCAACAGGTTCTAGAATTCCTTGTTGGATCAGTTTGTCCAACTCAGTGTCAATTTTACTCTTTAAAGCAAAAAGGACCCTTCTTGCTTTAATTCTAATGGGAGTGACAGTGGGGTCTAGTTTTAAGGACACAGGGGGTCCTTTGAATGTGCCCAGCTGGGGGCTGAAAACATCTGCAAATTCTTTGCAGACTTCCTGTAGGTCGAGTGTTTGTAAGCTGTTGAGCCCTGTGACGTGAATCCCCAAGGCCTCAAACCAATCGAGTCCTATGAGACTCGTTCGTTCACCCCCTACTACTAATAGGTCTAGTGGACCTTCAAAATTCTTGTACTGCACGTTAAGGGTGGCCTCCCACTTAACACACACTCTTGAATTTTGAAAATCTGTTAACACAATGTCAGAAGGCCTTAACTTGGCCTGAGTTCCACTGCCGGAACAAATCTTCCTAAATGTATGCAAGGAGATGATTGAAAGAGCAGACCCCGTGTCTAGTTCCATAGTTAATGGAACCCCTTGTAGCTTCACCTTGAGTGACAGCTTTTTCTTATGGGCTTGTGTGTGCCTGTCCTGAAGATGCTCCTTCGCGAAGCGCAAAAACCTACTCTATTCTGGCTGGGGACCCTGGTACCTTTCAGGCGCAGTTCTTCCTGAGGTTGTACCTTTCGTCGGCCCAGACACACAGCTGCAATATGTCCTTGTTTTCCGCATGCCCGGCAGATAGCGGAGTGGAACTTGCAGTCGGTTCTCCTGTGGCAACCTCCACAGCCGATGCACTTGAGCGGAGCTGAAGAGCTTCCCTTCTGATTCCCTTCCTTCGTGGGGTGAGACGGTCGACTTCCTCGTCCGGATCCTCCTCGGAGTTCCCTTGGACGTCTTCTTGGTGCACGGATGCGACATCTGGACTGTTCCTGATCGGCCGCATGTTCTTGACGGCGCCGCCTGCTGCTTCTTCTGCGGTGACCTCTCTTAAGGCATCTTGGAAGGACAAGTCTTCTTTGGCGAAAAGCCTCTGTTGTAGATCTCGATGCCTTAACCCGCACACGAATCGGTCCCTTAGTCGTTCTTCGAGGTCCTTGAACTCGCAGTGCTTGGCGGCCTTCCTCAATGCGGCGACGTACTCTTTGGCCGACTCTCCGGATCGTTGATCCCTCTGCTCGAAGGTGTGGCGCCATGCGATGACGGACATCTTGGGCTGGAAGTGCTCTTTCAGTAGCTTCTTTAGATCTGCGTAGCTGACAGACTCTAATGGAACTGGTGCTGCAAGGTTCTCTGCGATTTCGAAGGCGTCTTGACCGCAGACACAAAGCAGGGTGGCAGCCTTCAAGCTATCTTCCCTCACTTGGTTCACCATGAGCTAGTTCTCCACCCTGACTACGTAGGACTCCCACCGCTCTGGATGTGAGACGTGGAACTCCGAAAGCCTTCCAACCTTTGCCATTTTCAGGAGACGGGTTTATCAGCCAGCCTACCCCCGATTGCGCACTGGATTGGCGGGTAGCTGCCGAGTCAACGCCGTTCCGCCGCTCAGGACTCACTTGGGTAAGCTTACACCTTTTCCTTTCCAGGCGATGTAAGGCATCCCATCCTCGTCGCCAGTGTTCTTCGCGGAAGGCAAGACACCAGAAGCAATTGTAGTTCTCAGGTTTTCTTTATTCTGTGTTCAGCTTACAGATAGAAGGCTTCAGCAGCGCCCAAAAGCTCCCAGCCTCTTATATAGGCATTTCCCAGGTCAATGGGTTACTTTTCCCGCGCCAGCACCCGCGCATGCGCACAGGCGCTGGCGACAGCCTGTCTGGTCCCGGGCAGCTTTGCACCTGACCGGGACTGCCTGCAAATGCCCCGAGCCCGTTTGCAAGGCTCGGGACATAACAGGTACCTTGCTCAATAGTAGTAACTATTGAATCCTAGTGGATAATCCCTTAAATATGAGCCAGCAGTGTGCTGCAGCTGCCAAAAAAGCCAAATCAGTGCTAGGCTGCATTAACAGAGGGAGAGAACCAAGATTATGTGAAGCGTTAATACCACTTTACAATGTCTTGGTAAGGCCACACTTGGAATACTGCATCCAGTTTTGGTCACCACGATGTAAAAAAGATGTTGAGACTCTAGAAAGAGTACAGAGAAGAGCAACAAAGATGATTAGGGGACTGGAGGCTAAAGCATGTAAGGAACGATTGCTGGAATTGGCTATGTCTAGTTTAATGAAGAGAAGGATGAGGGGAGGACAGGATAGCAGTCTTCCAGTATCTCAGCGGCTGCCCACAAAGAAGAAGGAATTACACTATTCTCCAAAGCCCCTAAAGGCAGGACAAGAAGCCACGTGGAAACTATACAAGGAGAGAAGCAACCTGGAACTAAGGAGAAACTTCCTGACAGTCAGAGCAATTAACCAGGGGAACCACCTGCCTCCAGAAGCAGTAAATGCTCCAACACTGGAAGTTTTTAAGAAGAGACTGGACAGCCATTTGTCTGAAATGGTACAGGGTTCCCTGCCTGAGCAGGGGGTTGGACTAGATGCCCTCCAAGGTCCCTTCCAAGTTTATTATTATTATTAATTCTCTCTCATCATTATTAATCCCCCATGGGAGGGGGGATTATGATGGGGCAGAAAGGAAGCTGGCGATTGACACGCTCCCCTCTCCAAGGTCTACATCCGTGTTTCTCAAACTTGGCAACTCCGACAGCTGCGGAGTCCCCTCGCCGACAGTCACCCTTTGCAGCCCCCTCCCCTGGCTGAGGGAAAGGCGTCGCCCCCCGCCAAGCCCCGGGTCCCCTCCTGCCCCCCCCTCTGGGGTGAGGCGAGCTTGTCCCGGGCTGCGGCCCCGGCCGGGGAGGGCTCCGTTACCAGGAGGTGTCCCCCCCACGCCTCCCCCTCAAGGCCAGCAGCCTCCCCGGACGGTCTCCGAGGAGCGGAAGGGCAGACTCGCTCCTCGGCCAGGTTAACGGGTCGGGTCGGCTGCAACTGGGCTCAGACGCGGACCTGGCGTTGCCGGTCCAGGAAAGGCGCAGCACATCCAGTCGCGTCCCGGACACGAGCCCAGCGCTGAAGTGCGCCGAGGAGCCTCGCCGGGGCCTGGGGCCGGCCGGGGCGCTCCTGCGCCGAGGAAGCTGGAGCAGGACGGGGGAGAGCGGCCTTCTGCGCCCCCCCCCGACAGAGAGGGAGGGAGGGAGGGAGGGGATGGGAGGCGGCGGGTCTGGGCGAGGCCCGCTCCGGGTAGGTGGGGCTGCGGGGCGCAGGGTATAAAAGTCGGCCCCGAGGTCCGGGCTCAGCTCGCTCCCTCCTCCTCCTCGTCGCCGACCGTCTCTCCAGCGCTCCGTCCTCCAGCAGCCAGCATGGTGCACTGGACGCCCGTACAGAAGCAGCTGATCACCGCCCTCTGGAGCGAGGTGGACGTGTCCGAAGTGGGCGCTGCCACCCTCGGGAGGTAAGAGTTGCGGCCGGGCCGGGGGAGGGCAGGGCAGGCCCCGCAGATACCCCCCCCCACCGTCTCCTCTTCCTCCTCCCCCCTTTCTCTCTCCCTCCCTCCCCTGGCAGACTGCTGGTGGTGTACCCCTGGACCCAGCGCTTCTTCGCCCACTTCGGGAACCTCTCCAGCCCCAGCGCCATCTACGCCAACCCCCTGCACGTGGACCCCGAGAACTTCAGGGTGAGGTGGAACCCCCCCCCCGCCTCCCTCCCGGGCTGGGCACCTCCTCTCCTTGGCACCAGGGCAGCCTTTTCCGGCTGGGTCCTGCCCTGAAATGGCGGCAGTGGCCCCGTTCAGGGCCAGGAAGGAGCCAAAAGTCTCCCAGGAGAGGGACCGCTGTCCGGTCACAGGGCTGACCTGGATCAGAGGGACAATTGATTGGCGCAGTCCAGGAGGGAAAGATGGAGCGTCTGAACATGTCCACTGCTCCTTCTGGGTTCCGTGTCAGGGCGGGGGCAGGGGTGGGGCGGGGAGGTCAAAGGGCAGAGATGCCAGCCAAGGCTCCTCTTGCAGCAGGTGTCAGTTCCCCCCCTCCTCTCTTCCAGCTTCTGGGCAATGTCCTCATCATTCTCCTGGCCGGCGACCATGGGGAATAGTTTACCCCCAGCACCCACGCCGCCTATCAGAAGCTGACCAATGTGGTGGCCCACGCCTTGGCCTACCGCTACCACTAGGCCTCCCAGTAGGCATGGCAGCCGCCTGCCCCCCCTCGCCATGCCTGGAGCCCCTCCTAGCCCACGGAAGACGCAAGAAAAGTTTCCCCAGAACAAGCAGAATGTTGTGCTTTTGTGGTCCTGGGAGGGAGACTGGGGGGAGGAGAGCAGTCTTGCTGGGTCACCCAAAGCCCCCCCCCCCGCCTGACCCCAGGGAAGCACAGTTGGGGGCTGAGGGAAAGGAACAGGATTTCTTTGGGGCAAAGTCCGGGCTGGAGAAGCAACAGTTCTGCCATTTGCTGAACTCACTGAACTCTGCAGTTTCTGGGGGGGGGTGTTCTTCCTTTGCTGGGGGAGGGGTCCGTTTCTAGAGCCCCCATCCTCCTCCACCCCAAGCTTTGGAGGTTAAGAAAGGAAATGGGACTTCAACCCAGAAAGTGGGGAGGGGAACCTTAATTATTTCTTACATGGGGGGGGAGAGCACAATAAATTGACACAACTTGCTAAGATCTCACTGCCCCCCCCTCCAATATTCACCAAATTTAGCTCATGCAGGCCTGGGGGGAGGGGGGCTTTGGGGAAAGAGCAGAAGATGCCGGCAACAGAGCTAATGGGGAGGCTGGGAGAGGCGGGGGAGGGGGAGATCAGCTGGCCTAACCTGCCCCGTGTCCAGTGGGGAACTGAGCAGGGTGCCACACAGACAGAGGCCCTGCTCAAAGCCCACCCTTCTCAAGCCCTCTTGTGGGGCTCAGAGGCAGGAGGGCAGGGAAGCAGGTTGGGGAGCCCCTCCCCCAAGGAAACGACCCCCTTCGGTTTCCCCACGGCTGAACCCAGGCGCAACAGCCTTGCCTTCCAGAAGCATTGATGTATTTATTAGATGCGACTCAACCCCGGGAGCCCCCACACAACAATGCAGCAATAGCAACAATAACGGCCCTTAACAACAATCCCATAAACAGCACACAGAAAACTCCACCTTTGGGGCCTCCCAGCCTGCCCCAAGGCATGTGGGAAGAGCCCTGTCTTCATGGGGGGGGGGCTGTTGCATCCTAAGGGCAGGAGGAGAGTTGCAAGGAAGCCGCCATGCTGCCTGGCTCCACCAGGGGGCAGCCTTTGAGGGAAGGGGAGGGAACTTGACACAGGTCGGCAGGGGGGGCATCCAAAGAGAGGGAAGGGAGGCAGGGGGGTGGGAGTGGGGCAGAGACCCCCCTGCTTCAGTGGCCGCCCTTCCTAGGACCCTCCCCACCTGCCTTTTGCCCAAGGGGGCAGAGAGGACGCTAGAGGGACCCTCCTTCCTCCTCGCCCCAGGCTAAAACCTGCAAAGAATGATTGCAGGAACTGGGAATGTCACTTTTAACGAAGAGAAGGACAGGATAGCAGTCTTCCAATATCTGAGGGGCTGCCCCAAAGAAGAGGGAGTCAAGCTCTTCTCCAGAGACCCTGAAGAAGCCGGGACAAGAAGCAACGGAGGGAAACTCACCAAGGAGAGAACCAAACTTAGAAATATCAAATAAGAAGAAACTTCCTGACAGGGAGAACAATCAGTGGAAAGACGTTTCCTGCAAGAGTTGTCGCTGGAGGTTTCCAAGGAAAGACTGGACAGCCACCTGTCTGGGATGGTCTAGGCCAGGGGTTCTCAACCTTTTTAATGCCGTGACCCCCAACCGGTCGTAAGTCGAGGGCTACTCAACTGGTACAGCACCGTTTGCAGAATGGGACTTTTGGCGGGCTCAGCAGGGCAGAGACAACCTGGACAATTCCTACTGGCTTTTGAAAGCCAATAGAATTAGACTATTCAAGAGAGTTTATTCTATTGGCTTTCAAAAGCCAGTAGAATAAAAGGGAGGAACACAGCTAAGGAAAAGGGGGAAAAAACGGCGGACTGCGTTGTTTGGCGACCCCCGTGAAATATTCGTTCGACCCCAAATGGGGTCTCGACCCACAGGTTGAGAACCACTGGTCTAGGCTCTCCTGTTCGAGCAGGGGGCTGGACTAGAAGACCTCCAAGGTCCCTCCCAGCACTTACTCTTCCTGGGCCAGAGACTCATCCCTCCCTCCTTCCCTCCACCATGCTCAGACCCAGGGGGGCTGGGCACCAGCAGGGCTCCTCTGCCAGCCCCCCCCCTTGTTCCCCGGAGGGCCCACCTGCTGGGATCCTTTCCCCCTGGGGGCTGCTCAAGGTCTGTGGTGGGAACGGGTTGCCTGGCTGCTCCTGTCCCCGTGCTGGGAAGCCCTGGGACTGTGTGCCCGCACCCATCCTGCAGGGAAGCCTTGCTGCCCAGGCCGAGGGCCCCGTAATGGCAAGATTGGGGGGGGGGGTTCTTGAGGGTGCCCCCTGGAGAATCAGCCTTCCCGGCCATCTTCCTTTTGCCTTGAGCCTCAACCCCTATTGGGAGCACCTGGCTGGCTTTCGTTTGGACTCCAGGCCGGTCGGGTCTTCGCTTGTCTTTGGTTCTGGATAATTCCTGGCAGAGTGTGGCTGTGGGTCTGTGGGCTGTTGCTATTCCTAAGGGTTGGAGAACTCTGGCTGTCATTTCCGTCACCCCCATTTGTATCTGGTAGGATTAGTGTTTACTCAGTGGTCGGCTGTGTGGTGCATTGTGTTTTTGGTGCTGTCGGAATACAAAGATTCTCGGAGAGCTGTTGTGGAGAAAGGCGCCAGGCAGCCATTTCTCCTCCACTTTTCTCTGCATTGTGGTGCTGCAGGGGGTCCTGCCCCCCCTAAAGAGGGCCTGGAGGCAGTTCCTTTGTGTGTGGTGGTGGGGGGTTGACCTTGGAGGTCATCTAGTCCAACCCCCTGCTCAGGCAGGAAACCCTATACCATTTCGGACAAATGGCTGTCCAGTCTCTTCTTAAAAACTTCCAGTGTTGGAGCATTCACCGCTTCTGGAGGCAGATTGTTCCACTGGTTAATTGTTCTGACTGTCAGGAAGTTTCTCCTTAGTTCCAGGTTGCTTCTCTCCTTGATTAGTTTCCACCCGTGGCTTCTTGTCCTGCCTTCAGGGGCTTTGGAGAATAGTGTAATTCCCTCTTCTTTGTGGGCAGCCGCTGAGATACTGGAAGACTGCTATCGTGTCCCCCCCTCATCCTTCTCTTCATTAAACTAGACATAGCCAATTCCAGTCCTCTAATCATCTTTGTTGCTCTTCTCTGTACTCTTTCTAGAGTCTCAACATCTTTTTTACATCGTGGTGACCAAAACTGGATGCAGGATTCCAAGTGTGGCCTTACCAAGACATTGTAAAGTGGTATTAACGCTTCACATAATCTTGATTCTCTCCCTCTGTTAATGCAGCCTAGCACTGAGTTGGCTTTTTTGGCAGCTGCAGCACACTGCTGGCTCATATTTAAGGGATTATCCACTAGGATTCAATAGTTACTACTATTGAGCAAGGTACCTGTTATGTCCCGAGCCTTGCAAACGGGCTTGGGGCGTTTGCAGGCAGTCCCGGGCAGGTGCAAAGCTGCCCGGGACCAGACAGGCTGTCGCCAGCGCCTGTGCGCATGCGCGGGTGCTGGTGCGGGAAAAGTAACACATTGACCTGGGAAATGCCTATATAAGAGGCTGGGAGCTTTTGGACACTGCTGAAGCCTTCTATCTGTAAGCTGAACACAGAATAAAGAAAACCTGAGAACTACAACTGCTTCTCGTGTCTTGCCTTCCACGAAGAACACTGGCGACGAAGATGGGATGCCTTACATCGCCTGGAAAGGAAAAGGTGTAAGCTTACCCAAGTGAGTCCTGAGCGGCGGAACGGCGTTGACTTGGCAGCTACCCGCCAATCCAGTGCGCATTCAGGGGTAGGCTGGCTGATAAACCCGTCTCCTGAAAATGGCAAAGGTTGGAAGGCTTTCGGAGTTCGACCTCTCATATCCAGAGTGGTGGGAGTCCTACGTAGCCAGGGTGGAGAACTACTTCAAGGTGAACCAAGTGAGGGAAGATAGCTTGAAGGCTGCCACCCGGCTTTGTGTCTGTGTTCAAGACGCCTTCGAAATTGCAGAGAACCTTGCAGCACCAGTTCCATTAGAGTCTGTCAGCTACGCAGATCTAAAGAAGCTACTGAAAGAGCACTTCCAGCCCAAGATGTCCGTCATCGCATGGCGCCACACCTTCGAGCAGAGGGATCAATCATCCGGAGAGTCGGCCAAAGAGTACATCGCCGCATTGAGGAAGGCCGCCAAGCACTGCGAGTTCAAGGACCTCAAGGAACGACTAAGGGACCAATTCGTGTGCGGGTTAAGGCATCGAGATCTACAACAGAGGCAGAACCGACTGCAAGTTCCGCTCCGCTACCTGCCGGGCATGTGGAAAACAAGGACACATTGCAGCTGTGTGTCTGGGCCGACGAAAGGTACAACCTCAGGAAGAACTGCGCCTGAAAGGTACCAGGGTCCCCAGTCAGAATAGGGTAGGTTTTTGCGCTTCGCGAAGGAGCATCTTCAGGACAGGCACACACAAGCCCATTAAGAAAAAGCTGTCACTCAAGGTGAAGCTACAAGGGGTTCCATTAACTATGGAACTAGACACGGAGTCTGCTCTTTCAGTCATCTCCTTGCATACATTTAGGAAGATTTGTTCCGGCAGTGGAACTCAGGCCAAGTTAAGGCCTTCTGACATTGTGTTAACAGATTTTCAAAATTCAAGAGTGTGTGTTAAGGGGGAGGCCACCCTTAACGTGCAGTACAAGAATTTTGAAGGTCCACTAGACCTATTAGTAGTAGGGGGTGAACGAACGAGTCTCATAGGACTCGATTGGTTTGAGGGCTTGGGGATACACGTCACAGGGCTCAACAGCTTACAAACACTCGACCTACAGGAAGTCTGCAAAGAATTTGCAGATGTTTTCAGCCCCCAGCTGGGCACATTCAAAGGACCCCCTGTGTCCTTAAAGTTAGACGCCACTGTCACTCCCATTAGAATTAAAGCAAGAAGGGTCCCTTTTGCTTTAAAGAGTAAAATTGACACTGAGTTGGACAAACTGATCCAACAGGGAATTCTAGAACCTGTTGATTCCAGTCCTTGGGAGATCCCCATTATCACGCCTCTAAAGGCAAATGAGCACATTCTCATTTGTGCTGATTACAAATGCGCTCTTAATAAGGCATTGCAGCAACATGCCTATCCTGTTCCTGTGGTCAATCATATCCTGTCCTCCCTCAAGGGGGGGCGTGTTTTTGCAAAGCTTGACCTAGCTCAAGCATATCAACAGCTGCCTGTTGATGATGATGCTGCCATAGCTCAGACTATTGTGACCCACAGAGGGAGCCTTTAAGGTAAAAAGGCTACAGTTTGGAGTGAATGTCGCTCCTGGGATTTTCCAAAGCGTAATGGAAAACACACTACGGGGTATACCGGGGGTTTGCCCCTAATTTGATGATGTCTTAATTGCAGGAGACTCCACACACATTCTAGCTGAAAGGCTAAGGGCTGTTCTGTTAAGATTCAGGAAAACAGGCCTCAAGCTCAAAAAAGACAAATGCAAAATTGGGGTGCCTTCTACTGAATTTCTGGGGTTCAAAATTGATGCTGCTGGGATTCACCCTGCTGAATCCAAACTAACTGCTATTTTAGAAGCACCCAGGTTGTGTCTAAGGCCGAACTTCAGGCCTTCCTGGGCCTTCTGAATTTCTACAATTCCTTTCTTCCACATAAAGCTAGTGTATCTGAGCCTCTTCACAGGCTATTAGATAAACAAACAGTGTGGCAGTGGTCACAAACACATGAGGCTAGCTTCAACGAGGTCAAGGCCTTGCTCACTTCTAACAGTGTACTTGCACACTTCAATGAGTCCCTTCCTGTGTGCATCGCTTGTGATGCGTCCCCTTACGTGGTAGGAGCTGTCCTGAGCCACCTCAGGTCTGATGGAACTCAGATTCCTGTTGCATATTACTCCAGAACATTGTCTTCCGCTGAGCGCAACTACGCTCAGATAGACAGGGAGGCTCTGGCTGTTGTTGCTGGAATTAAAAAATTCCACGATTTTCTATATGGCAGGCATTTCACGGGTCTTCACTGACCATAAGCCTCTGCTGGGACTGTTTACCACACGTAAGCAGACTTCCCAAATCATTTCCCCTAGAATGCTAAGGTGGTCTATTTTTTTGTCTGCATATGACTTTTCCTTACTCCACAAGCCTGGGAAAGAAATGGGCCATGCTGATGGCCTCAGTAGATTGGCCCTGCCAGTAGTAGAAGCTGACCCTGCGCCAGCTGTCAACATTCTATCCATCCAGGCCTTGCCCGAGCTCCCTCTTAATGCCAGGGATGTGCCGCTGAAGCAGGCACAGATCACACACTTTCACGTGTCCTTTCCTGGGTTTTGTCTGGATGGCCTGAGCACTGCCCTAGCCCTGAGTTTCAGAGTTTCTGGTCCAAAAGGAACGAGTTGTCCACTTCTCAGGGTTGTCTGCTTTGGGGAAACAGAGTTGTCATTCCCACCTCAATGAGGACTAGGGTCTTAGAGTCCCTCCACGAAGGTCATCCTGGCATTGTTCGTATGAAGGCTCTTGCGCGCGGCCACTTGTGGTGGCCTGGTTTAGATAAGGACATTGAGGCTAAGGTGCATGCATGCCACCTGTGCCAGCGATCTTGCCCAGAGATGCCCCAAGCTCCTGTGCATAGATGGGAGGAAACGCAGTCCCCTTGGTCTAGGGTGCACATTGACTACGCTGGGCCCTTTCTTGGTCCTTGTTGACAGCCATTCAAAATGGCTTGAGGTTGTACCTGTCTCATCCACCACCACTGCAAAGACTATTCAGGTACTGAGGGGGATTTTTGCTGCACATGGGCTTCCTGATGTCATTGTGTCTGACAACGGCCCTCAATTCACTTCCTCCGAATTCCAAGCTTTCTTATAGGCTAACATGATTCGTCATGCCACGTCTGCACCCTTCCACCCGTCCACCAACGGTATGGCTGAACGCATGGTGCGCATCACAAAGGACGCCTTGAAAAGACTCACCTATGGGGACTGGCATCACAGGTTGGCTGACTTTCTCCTTTCTTATCGCACCACACCGTCCACTTCTACAGGGAGAAGCCCAGCTGAACTTCGCTGGGGGCGTCAACTTACTACTAAGCTTGACCGGTTGCATCTGGACAGACTGCCTTCATCTACCACATCCTAGGGCACCTAGACAACTGCTTGTGGGTGCCCCGGTCTGGACCCGCAATTACGGGCCTGGTCATACATGGGTCCCCGCTTCTGTTTCCAGGGTCACAGGTCCTCTATCCTACAAGGTAGCCCTGGACAACGGTCGTGTCCTGCGCAGGCACATCGACCAACTCCGCCCTAGGCGGGATCTTCCATCTGAGACTCCTGGGTCTTTTCCAGGGGGGGAGGGGGACCCTTTGGAGCAAAGGGAAGGGCACGAGCTGCTGCCCATCTCCACTGATGGAGCCAATGACGGCCCATTTCAAGCTTCCGCAAGTGCTCCGAAAAGGAATTCATGGAGCTTACCCAATCAACAGGCACTCACGCCTACTCCAGCCAGGGAGTCACCCCGGGGGCATAATTACTTTCCACACACACCACACAGCACTCCAGTCACGGAGGATACCCGGGAGCATCCCAACAAATCATTCCCCGCAAGAGAGCTGGCACATAACCCCCAGAGTTGGCCTGACCTTACCCCAAGTCCTACAGGGGGTCAAACATACAGGGAGGTGGTCGAGGAACCAAGTCCCGACTACAACACCTCTAGCCCAAATCAGGGAGTAACTGAGTTTTGGGAAGGCACAGAAACCCACACAAGCCCGGACACAGAACGGGGCTTAGGGGATGGACAGCCTCCTGACAGGTGTTGGACGGACCTAGGAGGGTCGACAGAGACGCCCAGCAGTGGCTATCACTTCAAGGGGCCCGAGGGCCTACAGCTAGGCGGGTCAACCAGGTCACAAAGTGACAGAAGCCCTGGCCTGACGAACCCGGTGGGCAACCAAGCAGGCCAGGCATTGGGGCAAAGTCCTTGGAAGGCACCAAGGCATGATAAGGGGAACAGGCTCACGTCACCCCTCAGTCAGGGAACACCTGTCAGAAACCCAGAACTGAGAAGGTCACAGAGAGCAAGGAAATCTCCTAAGTACTTAGAGGATTACATAACATTGCTGGCTAAACAAAAGCCAATTAACAGTAGGAGCACTGGGGAGTAGAATACTGCATAAAAAATGATTGTATGTTGGTAGTAGTTTTAGCCCGGGGGAAAGGGGTGTTATGTCCCGAGCCTTGCAAACGGGCTCGGGGCGTTTGCAGGCAGTCCTGGGCAGGTGCAAAGCTGCCCGGGACCAGACAGGCTGTCGCCAGCGCCTGTGCGCATGCGCGGGTGCTGGCGTGGGAAAAGTAACACATTGACCTGGGAAATGCCTATATAAGAGGCTGGGAGCTTTTGGGCGCTGCTGAAGCCTTCTATCTGTAAGCTGAACACAGAATAAAGAAAACCTGAGAACTACAACTGCTTCTCGTGTCTTGCCTTCCGCGAAGGACTCAACAGTACCCCCTATACTATACCTGTGCATTTGGTTTTTCTTGCCTAAATGTAGAACCTTGCTTTTTTCACCATTGAATTTCATTTTATTAGATAGCGCCCAGTGTTCAAGTCTGTCCAGATCCTCCTGTATCCTAAGCCTGTCTTCTGGAGTGTTGGCTATTCCTGCCAGCTTGGTGTCATCAGCAAATTTGATGGTTTCCCCATCTATCCGCTCGTCCAAATCGTTGATGAAGATGTTGAAGAGCACTGGGCCCAGAACAGAGCCCTGGGGCACCCCACTACACACTTCCCTCCATGTAGATGCGGTTCCACCTTCAACTGAACCCAGCCTACTCCACAGGGTTGTTGTTGCGGGCAGTCTGGGCATCCTGTTGAATTCTTGGAAGAAGAGGAGAGAGGGGAGCAAGTCAGGGTGACCCAGTGACAGTGGTGGGATTCAACCAGTTTGCCCCACTTTGGCAGAACTGGTAGCTATTTTTAGGTTGCCCAGGCCCAGAATGGACTTCCAGAAGCAGCATCCACACAGAGAACCTGTTGTTCTCAGATTTGAATCCCACCACTGCCCAGGGAGTTGGAGTGGCCATCATCTCAGAACCATGTGTTAGTTGGGACCCTCCAGAAAGGGTCTAGGCCAGGGGGAGGCAGCCTTGGCTCTTTTATGACTCCTGGACTTCAACTCCCAGAATTCCTAAGCCAGCATGAGGGAACTATGGCCCCCTCATGACTCGTGGACTTCAACTTCCAGAATTCCTGAGCCAGCATGGCTCAGCTGGGAAACCTCCCTTTCCCTCAGCATGGCTGGCTGAGGAATTCTGGGAGTTGAAGAAGACTGGTGCTGGAGAAGACTCCTGTGGTGCTGGAGAAGACTCGCAGGAGTCTTCTCCAGCACCAGAGTTCAAAGGCCTCCATTCTTTGGCGCTCAGCCTTTCTTATGGTCCAACTTTCACAGCCATACATTGGAACTGGGAAAACCATGGCCTGGACTATACACACTTTTGTTGGCAGGGTGATGTCTCTGCTTTTTAGTATGCTGTCTTTCTCTGTCTCTGTCTTTCTCTGGAATAGCCAGAGCCAAATCCTGCAGCCGTTCTTCGTATGTTTTACTCTCCAGGCCTTTAATCATCCTAGTTGCTCTTCTCTGCATTTTTTTCCAAGTCTCAACATCTTTTTTGTAATGTGGTGACCAAAATTGAATGCAGTATTCCAGTCTGGTTTTACCTAGGTTTTATAAAGTGATACTAACGTGTGATTATAATTCTATGCCTCTGTTTATGCAACCCAGGATTGTATTAGCGAAGTTCAGCTGGGCTTCTCCCTGTAGAAGTGGACGGTGTGGTGCGATAAGAAAGGAGAAAGTCAGCCAACCTGTGGTGCCAGTCCCCATAGGTGAGTCTTTTCAAGGCGTCCTTTGTGATGCGCACCATGCGTTCAGCCATACCGTTGGTGGACGGGTGGAAGGGTGCAGACGTGGCATGACGAATCATGTTAGCCTGTAAGAAAGCTTGGAATTCGGAGGAAGTGAATTGAGGGCCGTTGTCAGACACAATGACATCAGGAAGCCCGTGTGCAGCAAAAATCCCCCTCAGTACCTGAATAGTCTTTGCAGTGGTAGTGGATGAGACAGGTACAACCTCAAGCCATTTTGAATGGCTGTCAACAAGGACCAAGAAGAACTGGCCCTGAAAGGGCCCAGCGTAGTCAATGTGCACCCTAGACCAAGGGGACTGCGTTTCCTCCCATCTATGCACAGGAGCTTGGGGCATCTCTGGGCGAGATCGCTGGCACAGGTGGCATGCATGCACCTTAGCCTCAATGTCCTTATCTAAACCAGGCCACCACAAGTGGCCGCGCGCAAGAGCCTTCATACGAACAATGCCAGGATGACCTTCGTGGAGGGACTCTAAGACCCTAGTCCTCATTGAGGTGGGAATGACAACTCTGTTTCCCCAAAGCAGACAACCCTGAGAAGTGGACAACTCGTTCCTTTTGGACCAGAAACTCTGAAACTCAGGATAGGGCAGTGCTCAGGCCATCCAGACAAAACCCAGGAAAGGACACGTGAAAGTGTGTGATCTGTGCCTGCTTCAGCGGCAACATCCCTGGCATTAAGAGGGAGCTTGGGCAAGGCCTGGATGGATAGAATGTTGACAGCTGGCACAGGGTCAGCTTCTACTACTGGCAGGGGCAATCTACTGAGGCCATCAGCATGGCCCATTTCTTTCCCAGGATTGTGGAGTAAGGAAAAATCATATGCAGACAAAAAAATAGACCACCTAAGCATTCCAGGGGAAATGATTTGGGGAGTCTGCTTACGTGTGGTAAACAGTCCCAGCAGAGGCTTATGGTCAGTGAAGACCGTGAAATGCCTGCCATATAGAAAATCATGGAATTTTTTAATTCCAGCAACAACAGCCAGAGCCTCCCTGTCTATCTGAGCGTAGTTGCGCTCAGCAGAAGACAATGTTCTGGAGTAATATGCAACAGGAACCTGAGTTCCATCAGACCTGAGGTGGCTCAGGACAGCTCCTACCCCTTAAGGGGATGCATCACAAGCGATGCACACAGGAAGGGACTCATTGAAGTGTGCAAGTACACTGTTAGAAGTGAGCAAGGCCTTGACCTCGTTGAAGCTAGCCTCATGTGTTTGTGACCACTGCCACACTGCTTGTTTATCTAATAGCCTGTGAAGAGGCTCAGCTACACTAGCTTTATGTGGAAGAAAGGAATTGTAGAAATTCAGGAGGCCCAGAAAGGCCTGAAGTTCGGCCTTAGACTTTGGCCTAGGTGCTTCTAAAATGGCAGTTAGTTTGGATTCAGCAGGGTGAATCCCAGCAGCATCAATTTTGAATCCCAGAAATTCAGTAGAAGGCACCCCAATTTTGCATTTGTCTTTTTTGAGCTTGAGGCCTGTTTTCCTGAATCTTAACAGAACAGCCCTTAGCCTTTCAGCTAGAATGTGTGTGGAGTCTCCTGCAATTAAGACATCATCAAAGTAGGGGCAAACCCCTGGTATACCCCGTAGTGTGTCTTCCATTACGCTTTGGAAAATCCCAGGAGCGACATTCACTCCAAACTGTAGCCTTTTTACCTTAAAGGCCCCTCTGTGGGTCACAATAGTCTGAGCTATGGCAGCATCATCATCAACAGGCAGCTGTTGATATGCTTGAGCTAGGTCAAGCTTTGCAAAAACACGCCCCCCCTTGAGGGAGGACAGGATATGATTGACCACAGGAACAGGATAGGCATGTTGCTGCAATGCCTTATTAAGAGTGCATTTGTAATCAGCACAAATGCGAATGTCCCCATTTGCCTTTAGAGGCGTGACAATGGGGGTCTCCCAAGGACTGGAATCAACAGGTTCTAGAATTCCCTGTTGGATCAGTTTGTCCAACTCAGTGTCAATTTTACTCTTTAAAGCAAAAGGGACCCTTCTTGCTTTAATTCTAATGGGAGTGACAGTGGCGTCTAACTTTAAGGACACAGGGGGTCCTTTCAATGTGCCCAGCTAGGGGCTGAAAACATCTGCAAATTCTTTGCAGACTTCCTGTAGGTCGAGTGTTTGTAAGCTGTTGAGCCCTGTGACGTGTATCCCCAAGGCCTCAAACCAATCGAGTCCTATGAGACTCGTTCGTTCACCCCCTACTACTAATAGGTCTAGTGGACCTTCAAAATTCTTGTACTGCACGTTAAGGGTGGCCTCCCCCTTAACACACACTCTTGAATTTTGAAAATCTGTTAACACAATGTCAGAAGGCCTTAACTTGGCCTGAGTTCCACTGCCGGAACAAATCTTCCTAAATGTATGCAAGGAGATGATTGAAAGAGCAGACCCCGTGTCTAGTTCCATAGTTAATGGAACCCCTTGTAGCTTCACCTTGAGTGACAGCTTTTTCTTAATGGGCTTGTGTGTGCCTGTCCTGAAGATGCTCCTTCGCGAAGCGCAAAAACCTACCCTATTCTGGCTGGGGACCCTGGTACCTTTCAGGCGCAGTTCTTCCTGAGGTTGTACTTTTCGTCGGCCCAGACACACAGCTGCAATGTGTCCTTGTTTTCCGCATGCCTGGCAGGTAGCGGAGCGGAACTTGCAGTCGGTTCTCCTGTGACGACCTCCACAGCCGATGCACTTGAGCGGAGCTGAAGAGCTTCCCTTTTGATTCCCTTCCTTCGTGGGGTGGAGACGGTCGACTTCCTCATCCGGATCCTCCTCGGAGTTCCCTTGGACGTCTTCTTGGTGCACGGATGCGACATCTGGACTGTTCCTGATCGGCCGCATGTTCTTGACGGTGCCGCCTGCTGCTTCTGCTGCGGTGACCTCTCTTAAGGCATCTTGGAAGGACAAGTCTTCTTTGGCGAAAAGCCTCTGTTGTAGATCTCGATGCCTTAACCCGCACACGAATCGGTCCCTTAGTCGTTCTTTGAAGTCCTTGAACTCGCAGTGCTTGGCGGCCTTCCTCAATGCGGCGATGTACTCTTTGGCCGACTCTCCGGATCGTTGATCCCTCTGCTCGAAGGTGTGGCGCCATGCGATGACGGACATCTTGGGCTGGAAGTGCTCCTTCAGTAGCTTCTTTAGATCTGCGTAGCTGACAGACTCTAATGGAACTGGTGCTGCAAGGTTCTCTGCGATTTCGAAGGCGTCTTGACCGCAGACACAAAGCAGGGTGGCAGCCTTCAAGCTATCTTCCCTCACTTGGTTCACCTTGAAGTAGTTCTCCACCCTGGCTACGTAGGACTCCCACCGCTCTGGATGTGAGACGTCGAACTCCGAAAGCCTTCCAACCTTTGCCATTTTCAGGAGACGGGTTTATCAGCCAGCCTACCCCCGATTGCGCACTGGATTGGCGGGTAGCTGCCGAGTCAACGCCGTTCCGCCGCTCAGGACTCACTTGGGTAAGCTTACACCTTTTCCTTTCCAGGCGATGTAAGGCATCCCATCCTCGTCGCCAGTGTTCTTCGCGGAAGGCAAGACACGAGAAGCAGTTGTAGTTCTCAGGTTTTCTTTATTCTGTGTTCAGCTTACAGATAGAAGGCTTCAGCAGCGCCCAAAAGCTCCCAGCCTCTTATATAGGCATTTCCCAGGTCAATGTGTTACTTTTCCCGCGCCAGCACCCGCGCATGCGCACAGGCGCTGGCGACAGCCTGTCTGGTCCCGGGCAGCTTTGCACCTGCCCGGGACTGCCTGCAAACGCCCCAAGCCCGTTTGCAAGGCTCGGGACATAACAGGTACCTTGCTCAATAGTAGTAACTATTGAATCCTAGTGGATAATCCCTTAAATATGAGCCAGCAGTGTGCTGCAGCTGCCAAAAAAGCCAACTCAGTGCTAGGCTGCATTAACAGAGGGAGAGAATCAAGATGATGTGAAGCGTTAATACCACTTTACAATGTCTTGGTAAGGCCACACTTGGAATACTGCATCCAGTTTTGGTCACCACGATGTAAAAAAGATGTTGAGACACTAGAAAGAGTACAGAGAAGAGCAACAAAGATGATTAGGGGACTGGAGGCTAAAGCATGTAAGGAACGGTTGCTGGAATTGGCTATGGCTAGTTTAATGAAGAGAAGGATGAGGGGGGGACAGGATAGCAGTCTTCCAGTATCTCAGCGGCTGCCCACAAAGAAGAGGGAATTAAGCTATTCTCCAAAGCCCCTGAAGGCAGGACAAGAAGCCACGGGTCGAAACTAACCAAGGAGAGAAGCAACCTGGAACTAAGGAGAAACTTCCTGACAGTCAGAACAATTAACCAGTGGAACCACCTGCCTCCAGAAGCAGTAAATGCTCCAACACTGGAAGTTTTTAAGAAGAGACTGGACAGCCATTTGTCTGAAATGGTACAGGGTTCCCTGCCTGAGCAGGGGGTTGGACTAGATGCCCTCCAAGGTCCCTTCCAAGTTTATTATTATGATTAATTCTCTCTCATCATTATTAATCCCCCATGGGAGGGGGGATTATGATGGGGCAGAAAGGAAGCTGGCGATTGACACGCTCCCCTCTCCAAGGTCTACATCCGTGTTTCTCAAACTTGGCAACTCCGACAGCTGCGGAGTCCCCTCGCCGACAGTCGCCCTTTGCAGCCCCCTCCCCTGGCTGAGGGAAAGGCGTCGCCCCCCGCCAAGCCCCGGGTCCCCTCCTGCCCCCCCCTCTGGGGCGAGGCGAGCTTGTCCCGGGCTGCGGCCCCGGCCGGGGAGGGCTCCGTTGCCAGGAGGTGTCCCCCCCCGCCTCCCCCTCAAGGCCAGCAGCCTCCCCGGACGGTCTCCGAGGAGCGGAAGGGCAGACTCGCTCCTCGGCCAGGTTAACGGGTCGGGTCGGCTGCAACTGGGCTCAGACGCGGACCTGGCGTTGCCGGTCCAGGAAAGGCGCAGCACATCCAGTCGCGTCCCGGACACGAGCCCAGCGCTGAAGTGCGCCGAGGAGCCTCGCCGGGGCCTGGGGCCGGCCGGGGCGCTCCTGCGCCGAGGAAGCTGGAGCAGGACGGGGGAGAGCGGCCTTCTGCGCCCCCCCCCCGACAGAGAGGGAGGGAGGGAGGGAGGGGATGGGAGGCGGCGGGTCCGGGCGAGGCCCGCTCCGGGTAGGCGGGGCTGCGGGGCGCAGGGTATAAAAGTCGGCCCCGAGGTCCGGGCTCAGCTCGCTCCCTCCTCCTCCTCGTCGCCGACCGTCTCTCCAGCGCTCCGTCCTCCAGCAGCCAGCATGGTGCACTGGACGCCCGTACAGAAGCAGCTGATCACCGCCCTCTGGAGCGAGGTGGACGTGCTCGCAGTGGACGTTGCCAGCCTCGGGAGGTAAGAGCTGCGGCCGGGCCGGGGGAGGGCAGGGCAGGCCCCGCAGGGACCCCCCCCCACCGTCTCCTCTTCCTCCTCCCCCCTTTCTCTCTCCCTCCCTCCCCTGGCAGACTGCTGGTGGTGTACCCCTGGACCCAGCGCTACTTCGCCGACTTCGGGAACCTCTCCGGCCCCAGCGCCATCTCCGCCAACCCCCTGGACGTGGACCCCGAGAACTTCAGGGTGAGGTGGAACCCCCCCCCCGCCTCCCTCCCGGGCTGGGCACCTCCTCTCCTTGGCACCAGGGCAGCCTTTTCCGGCTGGGTCCTGCCCTGAAATGGCGGCAGTGGGCCCGTTCAGGGCCAGGAAGGAGCCAAAAGTCTCCCAGGAGAGGGACCGCTGTCCGGTCACAGGGCTGACCTGGATCAGAGGGACAATTGATTGGCGCAGTCCAGGAGGGAAAGGTGGAGCGTCTGAACATGTCCACTGCTCCTTCTGGGTTCCGTGTCAGGGCGGGGGCAGGGGTGGGGCGGGGGGGGGCAAAGGGCAGAGATGCCAGCCAAGGCTCCTCTTGCAGCAGGTGTCAGTCCCCCCCCCTCCTCTCTTCCAGCTTCTGGGCAACGTCGTCATCATTATCCTGGCCGGCGACCATGGGGAATAGTTTACCCCCAGCACCCACGCCGCCTTTCAGAAGCTGACCAATGTGGTGGCCCACGCCTTGGCCTACCGCTACCACTAGACCTCCCAGTAGGCATAGCAGCCGCCTGCCCCCCCTCGCCATGCCTGGAGCCCCTCCTAGCCCACGGATGACGCAATAAAAGTTTCTCCAGAACAAGCAGAATGTTGTGCTTTTGTGGTCCTGGGAGGGAGACTGGGGGGAGGAGAGCAGTCTTGCTGGGTCACCCGAAGCCCCCCCCCCGCCTGACCCCAGGGAAGCACAGTTGGGGGCTGAGGGAAAGGAACAGGATTTCTTTGGGGCAAAGTCGGGGCTGGAGAAGCAACAGTTCTGCCATTTGCTGAACTCACTGAACTCTGCAGTTTCTGGGGGGGGGGGGTGTTCTTCCTTTGCTGGGGGAGGGGTCCGTTTCTAGAGCCCCCATCCTCCTCCACCCCAAGCTTTGGAGGTTAAGAAAGAAATAGGACTTCAACCCAGACACTGGGGAGGGGAACCTTAATAATTTCTTACATGGGGGGGGAGAGAGCACAATAAATTGACATAACTTGCTAAGATCTCACTGCCCCCCCACAATATTCACCAAATTTAGCTCATGCAGGCCTGGGGGGAGGGGGGCTTTGGGGAAAGAGCAGAAGATGCTGGCAACAGAGCTAATGGGGAGGCTGGGAGAGGCGGGGGAGGGGGAGATCAGCTGGCCTAACCTGCCCCGTGTCCAGTGGGGAACTGAGCAGGGTGCCACACAGACAGAGGCCCTGCTCAAAGCCCACCCTTCTCAAGCCCTCTTGTGGGGCTCAGAGGCAGGAGGGCAGGGAAGCAGGTTGGGGAGCCCCTCCCCCAAGGAAACGACCCCCTTCGGTTTCCCCACGGCTGAACCCAGGCGCAATAGCCTTGCCTTCCAGAAGCATTGATGTATTTATTAGATGCGACTCAACCCCGGGAGCCCCCACACAACAATGCAGCAATAGCAACAATAACGGCCCTTAACAACAATCCCATAAACAGCACACAGAAAACTCCACCTTTGGGGCCTCCCAGCCTGCCCCAAGGCATGTGGGAAGAGCCCTGTCTTCATGGGGGTGGAGGGGGGGGCTGTTGCATCCTAAGGGCAGGAGGAGAGTTGCAAGGAAGCCGCCATGCTGCCTGGCTCCACCAGGGGGCAGCCTTTGAGGGAAGGGGAGGGAACTTGACACAGGTCGGCAGGGGGGGCATCCAAAGAGAGGGAAGGGAGGCAGGGGGGTGGGAGTGGGGCAGAGACCCCCCTGCTTCAGTGGCCGCCCTTCCTAGGACCCTCCCCACCTGCCTTTTGCCCAAGGGGGCAGAGAGGACGCTAGAGGGACCCTCCTTCCTCCTCGCCCCAGGCTAAAACCTGCAAAGAATGATTGCAGGAACCGGGAATGTCACTTTTAACGAAGAGAAGGACAGGATAGCAGTCTTCCAATATCTGAGGGGCTGCCCCAAAGAAGAGGGAGTCAAGCTCTTCTCCAGAGACCCTGAAGGAGGCGGGACAAGAAGCAACGGAGGGAAACTCACCAAGGAGAGAACCAAACTTAGAAATATCAAATAAGAAGAAACTTCCTGACAGGGAGAACAATCAGTGGAAAGACGTTTCCTGCAAGAGTTGTCGCTGGAGGTTTCCAAGGAAAGACTGGACAGCCACCTGTCTGGGATGGTCTAGGCCAGGGGTAGGCAACCTTGGCTCTTTTATGACTCGTGGACTTCAACTCCCAGAATTCCTGAGCCAGCTATGCTGGGAGTTGAAGTCCACGAGTCATAAAAGAGCCAAGGTTGCCTACCCCTGGTCTAGGCTCTCCTGTTAGAGCAGGGGGCTGGACTAGAAGACCTCCAAGGTCCCTCCCAGCACTTACTCTTCCTGGGCCAGAGACTCATCCCTCCCTCCTTCCCTCCACCATACTCAGACCCAGGGGGGCTGGGCACCAGCAGGGCTCCTCTGCCAGCCCCCCCCCTTGTTCCCCGGAGGGCCCACCTGCTGGGATCCTTTCCCCCTGGGGGCTGCTCAAGGTCTGTGGTGGGAACGGGTTGCCTGGCTGCTCCTGTCCCCGTGCTGGGAAGCCCTGGGACTGTGTGCCCGCACCCATCCTGCAGGGAAGCCTTGCTGCCCAGGCCGAGGGCCCCGTAATGGCAAGATTGGGGGGGTTCTTGAGGGTGCCCCCTGGAGAATCAGCCTTCCCGGCCAGCTTCCTTTTGCCTTGAGCCTCAACCCCTATTGGGAGCACCTGGCTGGCTTTCGTTTGGACTCCAGGCCGGTCGGGTCTTCGCTTGTCTTTGGTTCTGGATAATTCCTGGCAGAGTGTGGCTGTGGGTCTGTGGGCTGTTGCTATTCCTAAGGGTTGAAGAACTCTGGGTGTCGTTTCCGTCACCCCCGTTTGTATCTGGTACGATTAGTGTTTACTCAGTGGTCGGCTGTGTGGTGCGTTGTGGTTTAGGTGCTGTCAGAATACAAAGATTCTCAGAGAGCTGTTGTGGAGAAAGGCGCCAGGCAGCCATTTCTCCTCCACTTTTCTTTGCGTTGTGGTGCTGCAGGGGGTCCTGCCCCCCCCCCAAAGAGGGACTGGAGGCAGCTCCTTTGTGTGTGGTGGTGGGGGGTTAATTGCGAAGCTGAGGATCTGGTCTGTGTGCGTAGGATGGCGGCAGACGTGGGTTTCCAGCTCTCTGTTGTCCCGTTTCCTTACAGGTCGATGTTGAGGGATGGGAGTCCATTGTCTATTTCCTCTTTGTGTGTGAACTTATCCCAGGGAATGTGTTACTGAGGGTTATGGAGGGGGGGGGGTGTTTCCTCAATTTGGGAACGTTTCATGATGACACAGGAGTCATTGACATAAGCGTGTCCAGAATCTTGCTTGGGTGGTGGGTAGGGCTATGGATTCGGGTCACTGCATGGCTGCTTCTGCTATTGGGCCTGATATGGGGAATCCCACCGGGGTGCCTTGTACTTGCTTATAGATTTTCCTGTTGAATTTGAAGTAGGTGTTGAGGCTTCCCATTGAACCTGGGAAAGTACTGGCAAAAATGTTGGAATAGACAACATCACTACCAGATGGAGCTGTAGCTGGCTGGCAAACCATACTCAACGAGTAGTCCTCAGGGGCACCACATCCACCTGGAGAGAAGCAAGCAGTGTGTACCACAAGGCTCCGTCTTAGGTCCAGCCCTCCTGAACACCTTCATCAATGACTTAGATGAGGGAATTGAAGGGGAACTCATCAAATCTGCAGATGACACCAAACTGGCAGGAGTAGCCAACACCTCAGAAGACAGGATTCAAAAAGATTCTGATAAACTGGAACAAAGGGCCCTAACCAACAAAATGAGTTTCAATGTGGAGAAAAGCAAAGTTTTAAAACACTTAGGCAGGAAAAATCAAAGATATAAGAACAGATTAGGCGAGACCAGGCTCAGAAACAGCAACTGTGAGAGGGACCTTGGAGTCCTAGTTGGCGATCCCTTGACCATGAGCCAGCCGTGTGCAGCAGCAGCCAAAAAAGCTAATACAATCCTGGGTTGCATAAACAGAGGCATAGAATTATAATCGCACGTTAGTATCACTTTATAAAACCTAGGTAAAACCAGACTGGAATGCTGCATTCAATTTTGGTCACCACATTACAAAAAAGATGTTGAGACTTGGAAAAAATGCAGAGAAGAGCAACTAGGATAATTAAAGGCCTGGAGAGTAAAACATACGAAGAACGGCTGCAGGATTTGGCTCTGGCTATTCCAGAGAAAGACAGAGACAGAGAAAGACAGCATACTAAAAAGCAGAGACATCACCCTGCCAACAAAAGTGTGTATAGTCCAGGCCATGGTTTTCCCAGTTCCAATGTATGGCTGTGAAAGTTGGACCATAAGAAAGGCTGAGCGCCAAAGAATGGAGGCCTTTGAACTCTGGTGCTGGAGAAGACTCCTGTGAGTCTTCTCCAGCACCACAGGAGTCTTCTCCAGCACCAGTCTTCTTCAACTCCCAGAATTCCTCAGCCAGCCATGCTGAAGGAAAGGGAGGTTTCCCAGCTGAGCCATGCTGGCTCAGGAATTCTGGGAGTTGAAGTCCATGAGTCATGAAGGGGCCATAGTTCCCTCATGCTGGCTTAGGAATTGTGGGAGTTGAAGTCCATGAGTCATGAAGGGGCCATAGTTCCCTCATGCTGGCTTAGGAATTCTGGGAGTTGAAGTCCATGAGTCATGAAGGGGCCATAGTTCCCTCATGCTGGCTTAGGAATTCTGGGAGTTGAAGTCCAGGAGTCATAAAAGAGCCAAGGCTGCCTCCCCCTGGCCTAGACCCTTTCTGGAGGGTCCCAACTAACACATGGTTCTGAGATGATGGCCACTCCAACTCCCTGGGCAGTGGTGGGATTCAAATCTGAGAACAACAGGTTCTCTGTGTGGATGCTGCTTCTGGAAGTCCATTCTGGGCCTGGGCAACCAAAAAATAGCTACCAGTTCTGCCAAAGTGGGGCGAACTGGTTGAATCCCACCACTGTCACTGGGTCACCCTGACTTGCTCCCCTCTCTCCTCTTCTTCCAAGAATTCAACAGGATGCCCAGATTGCCCGCAACAACAACCCTGTGGAGTAGGCTGGGTTCAGTTGAAGGTGGAACCGCATCTACATGGAGGGAAGTGTGTAGTGGGGTGCCCCAGGGCTCTGTTCTGGGCCCAGTACTCTTCAACATCTTCATCAACGATTTGGACGAGGGGATAGATGGGGAAACCATCAAATTTGCTGATGACACCAAGCTGGCAGGAATAGCCAACACTCCAGAAGACAGGCTTAGGATACAGGAGGATCTGGACAGACTTGAACACTGGGCGCTATCTAATAACATGAAATTCAATGGTGAAAAAAGCAAGGTTCTACATTTAGGCAAGAAAAACCAAATGCACAGGTATAGTATAGGGGGTACTGTTGAGTCCTTCGCGGAAGGCAAGACACGAGAAGCAGTTGTAGTTCTCAGGTTTTCTTTATTCTGTGTTCAGCTTACAGATAGAAGGCTTCAGCAGCGCCCAAAAGCTCCCAGCCTCTTATATAGGCATTTCCCAGGTCAATGTGTTACTTTTCCCGCGCCAGCACCCGCGCATGCGCACAGGCGCTGGCGACAGCCTGTCTGGTCCCGGGCAGCTTTGCACCTGCCCGGGACTGCCTGCAAACGCCCCGAGCCCGTTTGCAAGGCTCGGGACATAACACCCCTTTCCCCCGGGCTAAAACTACTACCAAAATACAATCATTTTTTATTCAGTATTCTACTCCCCAGTGCTCCTACTGTTAATTGGCTTTTGTTTAGCCAGCAATGTTATGTAATCCTGCCCGGGACTGCCTGCAAACGCCCCAAGCCCGTTTGCAAGGCTCGGGACATAACAGGTACCTTGCTCAATAGTAGTAACTATTGAATCCTAGTGGATAATCCCTTAAATATGAGCCAGCAGTGTGCTGCAGCTGCCAAAAAAGCCAACTCAGTGCTAGGCTGCATTAACAGAGGGAGAGAATCAAGATTATGTGAAGCGTTAATACCACTTTACAATGTCTTGGTAAGGCCACACTTGGAATACTGCATCCAGTTTTGGTCACCACGATGTAAAAAAGATGCTGAGACTCTAGAAAGAGTACAGAGAAGAGCCACAAAGATGATTAGGGGACTGGAGGCTAAAGCATGTAAGGAACGGTTGCTGGAATTGGCTATGTCTAGTTTAATGAAGAGAAGGATGAGGGGGGGGACAGGATAGCAGTCTTCCAGTATCTCAGCGGCTGCCCACAAAGAAGAGGGAATTAAGCTATTCTCCAAAGCCCCTGAAGGCAGGACAAGAAGCCACGGGTGGAAACTAATCAAGGAGAGAAGCAACCTGGAACTAAGGAGAAACTTCCTGACAGTCAGAACAATTAACCAGTGGAACAATCTGCCTGCAGAAGCGGTGAATGCTCCAACACTGGAAGTTTTTAAGAAGAGACTGGACAGCCATTTGTCCGAAATGGTATAGGGTTTCCTGCCTGAGCAGGGGGTTGGACTAGATGACCTCCAAGGTCAACCCCCCACCACCACACACAAAGGAGCTGCCTCCAGTCCCTCTTTGGGGGGGGCAGGACCCCCTGCAGCACCACAATGCAGAGAAAAGTGGAGGAGAAATGCCTGCCTGGCGCCTTTCTCCACAACAGCTCTCTGAGAAACTTTGTATTCCGACAGCACCAAAAACACAATGCACCACACAGCCGACCACTGAGTAAACACTAATCCTACCAGATACAAACGGGGGTGACAGAAATGACAGCCAGAGTTCTCCAACCCTTAGGAATAGCAACAGCCCACAGACCCACAGCCACACTCTGCCAGGAATTATCCAGAACCAAAGACAAGCGAAGACCCGACCGGCCTGGAGTCCAAACGAAAGCCAGCCAGGTGCTCCCAATAGGGGTTGAGGCTCAAGGCAAAAGGAAGCTGGCCGGGAAGGCTGATTCTCCAGGGGGCACCCTCAAGAACCCCCCCAATCTTGCCATTACGGGGCCCTCGGCCTGGGCAGCAAGGCTTCCCTGTAGGATGGGTGCGGGCACACAGTCCCAGGGCTTCCCAGCACGGGGACAGGAGCAGCCAGGCAACCCGTTCCCACCACAGACCTTGAGCAGCCCCCAGGGGGAAAGGATCCCAGCAGGTGGGCCCTCCGGGGGGGGGGGAACAAGGGGGGGCGGCTGGCAGAGGAGCCCTGCTGGTGCCCAGCCCCCCTGGGTCTGAGCATGGTGGAGGGAAGGAGGGAGGGATGAGTCTCTGGCCCAGGAAGAGTAAGTGCTGGGAGGGACCTTGGAGGTCTTCTAGTCCAGCCCCCTGCTCAAACAGGAGAGCCTAGACCAGGGGTAGGCAACCTTGGCTCTTTTATGACTCGTGGACTTCAACTCCCAGCATAGCTGGCTCAGGAATTCTGGGAGTTGAAGTCCACGAGTCATAAAAGAGCCAAGGTTGCCTACCCCTGGCCTAGACCATCCCAGACAGGTGGCTGTCCAGTCTTTCCTTGGAAACCTCCAGCGACAACTCTTGCAGGAAACGTCTTTCCACTGATTGTTCTCCCTGTCAGGAAGTTTCTTCTTATTTGATATTTCTAAGTTTGGTTCTCTCCTTGGTGAGTTTCCCTCCGTTGCTTCTTGTCCCGGCTTCTTCAGGGTCTCTGGAGAAGAGCTTGACTCCCTCTTCTTTGGGGCAGCCCCTCAGATATTGGAAGACTGCTATCCTGTCCTTCTCTTCGTTAAAAGTGACATTCCCGGTTCCTGCAATCATTCTTTGCAGGTTTTAGCCTGGGGCGAGGAGGAAGGAGGGTCCCTCTAGCGTCCTCTCTGCCCCCTTGGGCAAAAGGCAGGTGGGGAGGGTCCTAGGAAGGGCGGCCACTGAAGCAGGGGGGTCTCTGCCCCACTCCCACCCCCCTGCCTCCCTTCCCTCTCTTTGGATGCCCCCCCTGCCGACCTGTGTCAAGTTCCCTCCCCTTCCCTCAAAGGCTGCCCCCTGGTGGAGCCAGGCAGCATGGCGGCTTCCTTGCAACTCTCCTCCTGCCCTTAGGATGCAACAGCCCCCCCCCCTCCACCCCCATGAAGACAGGGCTCTTCCCACATGCCTTGGGGCAGGCTGGGAGGCCCCAAAGGTGGAGTTTTCTGTGTGCTGTTTATGGGATTGTTGTTAAGGGCCGTTATTGTTGCTATTGCTGCATTGTTGTGTGGGGGCTCCCGGGGTTGAGTCGCATCTAATAAATACATCAATGCTTCTGGAAGGCAAGGCTATTGCGCCTGGGTTCAGCCGTGGGGAAACCGAAGGGGGTCGTTTCCTTGGGGGAGGGGCTCCCCAACCTGCTTCCCTGCCCTCCTGCCTCTGAGCCCCACAAGAGGGCTTGAGAAGGGTGGGCTTTGAGCAGGGCCTCTGTCTGTGTGGCACCCTGCTCAGTTCCCCACTGGACACGGGGCAGGTTAGGCCAGCTGATCTCCCCCTCCCCCGCCTCTCCCAGCCTCCCCATTAGCTCTGTTGCCAGCATCTTCTGCTCTTTCCCCAAAGCCCCCCTCCCCCCAGGCCTGCATGAGCTAAATTTGGTGAATATTGGAGGGGGGGCAGTGAGATCTTAGCAAGTTATGTCAATTTATTGTGCTCTCCCCCCCCCATGTAAGAAATAATTAAGGTTCCCCTCCCCAATTTCTGGGTTGAAGTCCCATTTCCTTTCTTAACCTCCAAAGCTTGGGGTGGAGGAGGATGGGGGCTCTAGAAACGGACCCCTCCCCCAGCAAAGGAAGAACACCCCCCCCCCGAAACTGCAGAGTTCAGTGAGTTCAGCAAATGGCAGAACTGTTGCTTCTCCAGCCCCGACTTTGCCCCAAAGAAATCCTGTTCCTTTCCCTCAGCCCCCAACTGTGCTTCCCTGGGGTCAGGCGGGGGGGGGGCTTCGGGTGACCCAGCAAGACTGCTCTCCTCCCCTCAGTCTCCCTCCCAGGACCACAAAAGCACAACATTCTGCTTGTTCTGGGGAAACTTTTATTGCGTCTTCCGTGGGCTAGGAGGGGCTCCAGGCATGGCGAGGGGGGGCAGGCGGCTGCCATGCCTACTGGGAGGTCTAGTGGTAGCGGTAGGCCAAGGCGTGGGCCACCACATTGGTCAGCTTCTGAAAGGCGGCGTGGGTGCTGGGGGTAAACTCTTTCCCATGGTCGCCGGCCAGGACAATGATGAGGACGTTGCCCAGAAGCTGGAAGAGAGGAGGGGGGGGGACTGACACCTGCTGCAAGAGGAGCCTTGGCTGGCATCTCTGCCCTTTGCCCCCCCCGCCCCACCCCTGCCCCCGCCCTGACACGGAACCCAGAAGGAGCAGTGGACATGTTCAGACGCTCCACCTTTCCCTCCTGGACTGCGCCAATCAATTGTCCCTCTGATCCAGGTCAGCCCTGTGACCGGACAGCGGTCCCTCTCCTGGGAGACTTTTGGCTCCTTCCTGGCCCTGAACGGGGCCACTGCCGCCATTTCAGGGCAGGACCCAGCCGGAAAAGGCTGCCCTGGTGCCAAGGAGAGGAGGTGCCCAGCCCGGGAGGGAGGCGGGGGGGGGGTTCCACCTCACCCTGAAGTTCTCGGGGTCCACGTCCAGGGGGTTGGCGGAGATGGCGCTGGGGCCGGAGAGGTTCCCGAAGTGGGCGAAGTAGCGCTGGGTCCAGGGGTACACCACCAGCAGTCTGCCAGGGGAGGGAGGGAGAGAGAAAGGGGGGAGGAGGAGGAGGAGACGGTGGGGGGGGTCCCTGCGGGGCCTGCCCTGCCCTCCCCCGGCCCGGCCGCAGCTCTTACCTCCCGAGGGTGGCAGCGTCCACTTCGAGCACGTCCACCTCGCTCCAGAGGGCGGTGATCAGCTGCTTCTGTACGGGCGTCCAGTGCACCATGCTGGCTGCTGGAGGACGGAGCGCTGGAGAGACGGTCGGCGACGAGGAGGAGGAGGGAGCGAGCTGAGCCCGGACCTCGGGGCCAACTTTTATACCCTGCGCCCCGCAGCCCCGCCTACCCGGAGCGGGCCTCGCCCGGACCCGCCGCCTCCCATCCCCTCCCTCCCTCCCTCCCTCTCTGTCGGGGGGGGGCGCGCAGAAGGCCGCTCTCCCCCGTCCTGCTCCAGCTTCCTCGGCGCAGGAGCGCCCCGGCCGGCCCCAGGCCCCGGCGAGGCTCCTCGGCGCACTTCAGCGCTGGGCTCGTGTCCGGGACGCGACTGGATGTGCTGCGCCTTTCCCGGACCGGCAACGCCAGGTCCGCGTCTGAGCCCAGTTGCAGCCGACCCGACCCGTTAACCTGGCCGAGGAGCGAGTCTGCCCTTCCGCTCCTCGGAGACCGTCCGGGGAGGCTGCTGGCCTTGAGGGGGAGGCGGGGGGGGGACTCCTCCTGGCAACGGAGCCCTCCCCGGCCGGGGCCGCAGCCCGGGACAAGCTCGCCTCGCCGCAGAGAGGGGGGGCAGGAGGGGGACCCGGGGCTCGGCGGGGGGCGACGCCTTTCCCTCAGCCAGGGGAGGGGGCTGCAAAGGGCGACTGTCGGCGAGGGGACTCCGCAGCTGTCGGAGTTGCCAAGTTTGAGAAAAACGGATGTAGACCTTGGAGAGGGGAGCGTGTCAATCGCCAGCTTCCTTTCTGCCCCATCATAATCCCCCCTCCCATGGGGGATTAATAATGATGAGAGAGAATTAATAATAATAATAAACTTGGAAGGGACCTTGGAGGGCATCTAGTCCAACCCCCTGCTCAGGCAGGGAACCCTGTACCATTTCAGACAAATGGCTGTCCAGTCTCTTCTTAAAAACTTCCAGTGTTGGAGCATTTACTGCTTCTGGAGGCAGATTGTTCCACTGGTTAATTGTTCTGACTGTCAGGAAGTTTCTCCTTAGTTCCAGGTTGCTTCTCTCCTTGGTTAGTTTCCACCCGTGGCTTCTTGTCCTGCCTTCAGGGGCTTTGGAGAATAGCTTAATTCCCTCTTCTTTGTGGGCATCCGCTGAGATACTGGAAGACTGCTATCCTGTCCCCCCCCTCATCCTTCTCTTCATTAAACTAGCCATAGCCAATTCCAGCAACCGTTCCTTACATGCTTTAGCCTCCAGTCCCCTAATCATCTTTGTTGCTCTTCTCTGTACTCTTTCTAGAACAGTGGTTCTCAACCTTTCTAATGCCGTGACCCCATAATACAGTTCCCCATGTTGTGGTGACCCCCAAGTAGGTGTGGCCACCAATAAGAGGGAGTAGGACAGCTAGGGAAAAGGGAACAAAATGGTGGACAGCATGGTTTGGCGACCCCCATGAAATGGTCGTTCGACCCCAAATGGGGTCCTGAACCACAGGTTGAGAACCACTGTTCTAGAGTCTCAACATCTTTTTTACATCGTGGTGACCAAAACTGGATGCAGTATTCCAAGTGTGGCCTTACCAAGACATTGTAAAGTGGTATTAATGCTTCACATAATCTTGATTCTCTCCCTCTGTTAATGCAGCCTAGCACTGAGTTGGCTTTTTTGGCAGCTGCAGCACACGGCTGGCTCATATTTAAGGGATTATCCACTAGGATTCAATAGTTACTACTATTGATCAAGGTACCTGTTATGTCCCGAGCCTTGCAAACGGGCTTGAGGCGTTTGCAGGCAGTCCCGGGCAGGTGCAAAGCTGCCCGGGACCAGACAGGCTGTCGCCAGCGCCCGTGCACATGCGCGGGTGCTGGCGCGGGAAAAGTAACACATTGACCTGGGAAATGCCTATATAAGAGGCTGGGAGCTTTTGGGCGCTGCTGAAGCCTTCTATCTGTAAGCTGAACACAGAATAAAGAAAACCTGAGAACTACAACTGCTTCTGGTATCTTGCCTTCCGCGAAGGACTCAACACTGGCGACGAGGATGGGATGCCTTACATTGCCTGGAAAGGAAAAGGTGTAAGCTTACCCAAGTGAGTCCTGAGCGGCGGAATGGCGTTGACTCGGCAGCTACCCGCCAATCCAGTGCGCATTCGGGGGTAGGCTGGCTGATAAACCCGTCTCCTGAAAATGGCAAAGGTTGGAAGGCTTTCGGAGTTCGACGTCTCACATCCAGAGCGGAGGGAGTCCTACGTAGCCAGGGTGGAGAACTACTTCAAGGTGAACCAAGTGAGGGAAGATAGCTTGAAGGCTGCCACCCTGCTTTGTGTCTGTGGCCAAGACGCCTTCGAAATCGCAGAGAACCTTGCAGCACCAGATTCATTAGAGTCTGTCAGCTATGCAGATCTAAAGAAGCTATTGAAGGAGCACTTCCAGCCCAAGATGTCCGTCATCGCATGGCGCCACACCTTCGAGCAGAGGGATCAACAATCCGGAGAGTCGTCCAAAGAGTACATCGCCGCATTGAGGAAGGCCGCCAAGCACTGCGAGTTCAAGGACCTCGAAGAACGACTAAGGGACCGATTCGTGTGCGGGTTAAGGCATCGAGATCTACAACAGAGGCTTTTCGCCAAAGAAGTCCTTCCAAGATGCCTTAAGAGAGGTCACCGCAGAAGAAGCAGCAGGCGGCACCGTCAAGAAAATGCGGCCGATCAGGAACAGTCCAGATGTCGCATCCGTGCACCAAGAAGACGTCCAAGGGAACTCCGAGGAGGATCCGGACGAGGACGTCGACCGTCTCCACCCCACGAAGGAAGGGAATCAGAAGGGAAGCTCTTCAGCTCCGCTCAAGTGCATCGGCTGTGGAGGTCGCCACAGGAGAACCGACTGCAAGTTCCGCTCCGCTACCTGCCGGGCATGCGGAAAACAAGGACACATTGCAGCTATGTGTCTGGGCCGACGAAAGGTACAACCTCAGGAAGAACTGCGCCTGAAAGGTACCAGGGTCCCCAGCCAGAATAGGGTAGGTTTTTGCGCTTCGCGAAGGAGCATCTTCAGGACAGGCACACACAAGCCCATTAAGAAAAAGCTGTCACTCACGGTGAAGCTACAAGGGGTTCCATTAACTATGGAACTAGACACGGGGTCTGCTCTTTCAATCATCTCCTTGCATAAATTTAGGAAGATTTGTTCCGGCAGTGAAACTCAGGCCAAGTTAAGGCCTTCTGACATTGTGTTAACAGATTTTCAAAATTCAAGAGTGTGTGTTAAGGGGGAGGCCACCCTTAACGTGCAGTACAAGAATTTTGAAGGTCCACTAGACCTATTAGTAGTAGGGGGTGAATGAACGAGTCTCATAGGACTCGATTGGTTTGAGGGCTTGGGGATACACGTCACAGGGCTCAACAGCTTACAAACACTCGACCTACAGGAAGTCTGCAAAGAATTTGCAGATGTTTTCAGCCCCCAGCTGGGCACATTCAAAGGACCCCCTGTGTCCTTAAAACTAGACCCCACTGTCACTCCCATTAGAATTAAAGCAAGAAGGGTCCCTTTTGCTTTGAAGAGTAAAATTGACACTGAGTTGGACAAACTGATCCAACAGGGAATTCTAGAACCTGTTGATTCCAGTCCTTGGGAGACCCCCATTGTCACGCCTCTAAAGGCAAATGGGGACATTTGCATTTGTGCTGATTACAAATGCACTCTTAATAAGGCATTGCAGCAACATGCCTATCCTGTTCCTGTGGTCAGTCATATCCTGGCCTCCCTCAAGGGGGGGCGTGTTTTTGCAAAGCTTGACCTAGTTCAAGCATATCAACAGCTGCCTGTTGATGATGATGCTGCCATAGCTCAGACTATTGTGACCCACAGAGGGGCATTTAAGGTAAAAAGGCTACAGTTTGGAGTGAATGTCGCTCCTGGGATTTTCCAAAGTGTAATGGAAAACACACTACGGGGCATACCGGGGGTTTGCCCCTACTTTGATGATGTCTTAATTGCAGGAGACTCCACATACATTCTAGCTGAAAGGCTAAGGGCTGTTCTGTTAAGATTCAGGAAAACAGGCCTCAAGCTCAAAAAAGACAAATGCAAAATTGGGGTGCCTTCTACTGAATTTCTGGGGTTCAAAATTGATGCTGCTGGGATTCACCCTGCTGAATCCAAACTAATTGCTATTTTAGAAGTCTAAGGCCGAACTTCAGGCCTTTCTGGGCCTCCTGAATTTCTACAATTCCTTTCTTCCACATAAAGCATCACAAAGGACGCCTTGAAAAGACTCACCTATGGGGACTGGCACCACAGGTTGGCTGACTTTCTCCTTTCTTATCGCACCACACCGTCCACTTCTACAGGGAGAAGCCCAGCTGAACTTCGCTAATACAATCCTGGGTTGCATAAACAGAGGCATAGAATTATAATCACACGTTAGTATCACTTTATAAAACCTAGGTAAAACCAGACTGGAATACTGCATTCAATTTTGGTCACCACATTACAAAAAAGATGTTGAGACTTGGAAAAAAATGCAGAGAAGAGCAACTAGGATGATTAAAGGCCTGGAGAGTAAAACATACGAAGAACGGCTGCAGGATTTGGCTCTGGCTATTCCAGAGAAAGACAGAGACAGAGAAAGACAGCATACTAAAAAGCAGAGACATCACCCTGCCAACCAAAGTGCGTATAGTCCAGGCCATGGTTTTCCCAGTTCCAATGTATGGCTGTGAAAGTTGGACCATAAGAAAGGCTGAGCGCCAAAGAATGGAGGCCTTTGAACTCTGGTGCTGGAGAAGACTCCTGCGAGTCTTCTCCAGCACCACAGGAGTCTTCTCCAGCACCAGTCTTCTTCAACTCCCAGAATTCCTCAGCCAGCCATACTGAGGGAAAGGGAGGTTTCCCAGCTGAGCCATGCTGGCTCAGGAATTCTGGAAGTTGAAGTCCATGAGTCATGAGGGGGCCATAGTCCCCTCATGCTGGCTTAGGAATTCTGGGAGTTGTAGTCCAGGAGTCAAAAAAGAGCCAAGGCTGCCTCCCCCTGGCTTAGACCCTTTCTGGAGGGTCCCAACTAACACATGGTTCTGAGATGATGGCCACTCCAACTCCCTGGGCAGTGGTGGGATTCAAATCTGAGAACAACAGGGTCTCTGTGTGGATGCTGCTTCTGGAAGTCCATTCTGGGCCTGGGCAACCTAAAAATAGCTACCAGTTCTGCCAAAGTGGGGCAAACTGGTTGAATCCCACCACTGTCACTGGGTCACCCTGACTTGCTCCCCTCTCTCCTCTTCTTCCAAGAGTTCAACAGGATGCCCAGACTGCCCGCAACAACACCCCTGTGGAGTAGGCTGGGTTCAGTTGAAGGTGGACCCAAGGGCATGGTCCTCAATGGAACCGCATCTACATGGAGGGAAGTGTGTAGTGGGGTGCCCCAGGGCTCTGTTCTCGGCCCAGTGCTATTCAACATCTTCGTCAACGATTTGGACGAGGGGATAGATGGGGAAACCATCAAATTTGCTGATGACACCAAGCTGGCAGGACTAGCCAACACTCCAGAAGACAGGCTTAGGATACAGGAGGATCTGGACAGACTTGAACACTGGGCGCTATCTAATAAAATGAAATTCAATGGTGAAAAAAGCAAGGTTCTACATTTAAGCAAGAAAAACCAAATGCACAGGTATAGTATAGGGGGTACTGTTGAGTCCTTCGTGGAAGGCAAGACACGAGAAGCAGTTGTAGTTCTCAGGTTTTCTGTATTCTGTGTTCAGCTTACAGATAGAAGGCTTCAGCAGCGCCCAAAAGCTCCCAGCCTCTTATATAGGCATTTCCCAGGTCAATGTGTTACTTTTCCCGCGCCAGCACCCGCGCATGCGCACAGGCGCTGGCGACAGCCTGTCTGGTCCCGGGCAGCTTTGCACCTGCCCGGGACTGCCTGCAAACGCCCCGAGCCCGTTTGCAAGGCTCGGGACATAACCCCCCTTTCCCCCGGGCTAAGACTACTACCAACATACAATTATTTTTATGCAGTGTTCTACTCCCCAGTGCTCCTACTGTTTTGGCTTTTGTTTAGCCAGCAATGTTATGTAATCCTCTAAGTACTTAGGAGATTTCCTTGCTCTCTGTGACCTTCTCAGTTCTGGGTTTCTGACAGGTGTTCCCTGACTGAGGGGTGACGTGAGCCTGTTCCCTTTATCATGCCTTGGTGCCTTCCAAGGACTTTGCCCCAATGCCTGGCCTGCTTGGTTGCCCACCGGGTTCGTCAGGCCAGGGCTTCTGTCACTTTGTGACCTGGTTGACCCGCCTAGCTGTAGGCCCTCGGGCCCCTTGAAGTGATAGCCACTGCTGGGCGTCTCTGTAGACCTCCTAGGTCCATCCAACCCCTGTCAGGAGGCTGTCCATCCCTAAGCCCCGTTCTGTGTCCGGGCTTGTGTGGGTTTCTGTGCCTTCCCAAAACTCACTTACTCCCTGATTTGGGCTAGAGGTGTTGTAGTCGGGACTTGGTTCCTCGACCACCTCCCTGTAGTTTGACCCCCTGTAGGATTGGGGTAAGGTCAGGCCAACTCTGGGGGTTATGTGCCAGCTCTCTTGCGGGGAATGATTTGTTGGGATGCTCCCGGGTATCCTCCGTGACTGGAGTGCGGTGTGGTGTGTGTGGAAAGTAATTATGCCCCCGGGGTGACTCCCTGGCTGGAGTAGGCGTGAGTGCCTGTTGTTGGGTAAGCTCCATGAATTCCTTTTCGGAGCACTTGCGGAAGCTTGAAATGGGCCGTCATTGGCTCCATCAGTGGAGATGGGCAGCACTCGTGCCCTTCCCTTTGCTCCAAAGGGTCCCCCTCCCCCCCTGGAAAAGACCCAGGAGTCTCAGATGGAAGATCCCGCCGAGGGCGGAGTTGGTCAAGGCGACCGTTTGCTACCAAGGCTCGGTATGACCACGTAATAACAGGTGAAGGCCTGTTGCAACCTCAATAGTAGTAACTATTGAATCCAGCTGGGCTAATCCCTTAAGAAGTGGCCAGGTGTGCTGCGATGCCAAAAGAGCCAACTCGTGTGGTGCCAGTCCCCATAGGAGAGTCTCAAGGCGTTTTGTGATGCGTTACCATGCATTAGCAATACCGTTGGTGGACGGGTGGAAGGGTGCAGACGTGGCATGACAAATCATGTTAGCCTGTAAGAAAGCTTGGAATTCGGAGGAAGTGAATTGAGGGCCGTTGTCAGACACAATGACATCAGGAAGCCCGTGTGCAGCAAAAATCCCCCTCAGTACCTGAATAGTCTGTGCAGTGGTAGTGGATGAGACAGGTACAACCTCAAGCCATTTTGAATGGCTGTCAACAAGGACCAAGAAGAACTGGCCCTGAAAGGGCCCAGCGTAGTCAATGTGCACCCTAGCCCAAGGGGACTGCGTTTCCTCCCATCTATGCACAGGAGCTTGGGGCATCTCTGGGCGAGATCGCTGGCACAGGTGGCATGCATGCACCTTAGCCTCAATGTCCTTATCTAAACCAGGCCACCACAAGTGGCCGCGCGCAAGAGCCTTCATACGAACAATGCCAGGATGACCTTCGTGGAGGGACTCTAAGACCCTAGTCCTCATTGAGGTGGGAATGACAACTCTGTTTCCCCAAAGCAGACAACCCTGAGAAGTGGACAACTCGTTCCTTTTGGACCAGAAACTCTGAAACTCAGGATAGGGCAGTGCTCAGGCCATCCAGACAAAACCCAGGAAAGGACACGTGAAAGTGTGTGATCTGTGCCTGCTTCAGCGGCAACATCCCTGGCATTAAGAGGGAGCTCGGGCAAGGCCTGGATGGATAGAATGTTGACAGCTGGCACAGGGTCAGCTTCTACTACTGGCAGGGGCAATCTACTGAGGCCATCAGCATGGCCCATTTCTTTCCCAGGATTGTCTACATCCGTGTTTCTCAAACTTGGCAACTCCGACAGCTGCGGAGTCCCCTCGCCGACCGTCGCCCTTTGCAGCCCCCTCCCCTGGCTGAGGGAAAGGCGTCGCCCCCCGCCGAGCCCCGGGTCCCCTCCTGCCCCCCCCTGCGGCGAGGCGAGCTTGTCCCGGGCTGCGGCCCCGGCCGGGGAGGGCTCCGTTGCCAGGAGGAGTCCCCCCCACGCCTCCCCCTCAAGGCCAGCAGCGTCCCCGGACGGTCTCCGAGGAGCGGAAGGGCAGACTCGCTCCTCGGCCAGGTTAATGGGTCGGGTCGGCTGCAACTGGGCTCAGACGCGGACCTGGCGTTGCCGGTCCAGGAAAGGCGCAGCACATCCAGTCGCGTCCCGGACACGAGCCCAGCGCTGAAGTGCGCCGAGGAGCCTCGCCGGGGCCTGGGGCCGGCCGGGCGCTTCTGCGCCGAGGAAGCTGGAGCAGGACGGGGGAGAGCGGCCTTCTGCGCCCCCCCTGATAGAGAGGGAGGGAGGGAGGGAGGGGATGGGAGGCGGCGGGTCCGGGCGAGGCCCGCTCCGGGTAGGCGGGGCTGCGGGGCGCAGGGTATAAAAGTCGGCCCCGAGGTCCGGGCTCAGCTCCCTCCCTCCTCCTCCTCCTTGCCGACCGTCTCTCCAGCGCTCCGTCCTCCAGCAGCCAGCATGGTGCACTGGACGCCCGTACAGAAGCAGCTGATCACCGCCCTCTGGAGCGAGGTGGACGTGCTCGCAGTGGACGCTGCCAGCCTCGGGAGGTAAGAGCTGCGGCCGGGCCGGGGGAGGGCAGGGCAGGCCCCGCAGGGACCCCCCCCACCGTCTCCTCTTCCTCCTCCCCCCTTTCTCTCTCCCTCCCTCCCCTGGCAGACTGCTGGTGGTGTACCCCTGGACCCAGCGCTACTTCGCCGACTTCGGGAACCTCTCCGGCCCCAGCGCCATCTCCGCCAACCCCCTGGACGTGGACCCCGAGAACTTCAGGGTGAGGTGGAACCCCCCCCGCCTCCCTCCCGGGCTGGGCCCCTCCTCTCCTTGGCACCAGGGCAGCCTTTTCCGGCTGGGTCCTGCCCTGAAATGGCGGCAGTGGCCCCGTTCAGGGCCAGGAAGGAGCCAAAAGTCTCCCAGGAGAGGGACCGCTGTCCGGTCACAGGGCTGACCTGGATCAGAGGGACAATTGATTGGCGCAGTCCAGGAGGGAAAGGTGGAGCGTCTGAACATGTCCACTGCTCCTTCTGGGTTCCGTGTCAGGGCGGGGGCAGGGGTGGGGCGGGGGGGTCAAAGGGCAGAGATGCCAGCCAAGGCTCCTCTTGCAGCAGGTGTCAGTTCCCCCCCTCCTCTCTTCCACCTTCTGGGCAACGTCCTCATCATTGTCCTGGCCGGCGACCATGGGGAATAGTTTACCCCCAGCACCCACGCCGCCTTTCAGAAGCTGACCAATGTGGTGACCCATGCCTTGGCCTACCGCTACCACTAGGCCTCCCAGTAGGCATGGCAGCCGCCTGCCCCCCCTCGCCATGCCTGGAGCCCCACCTAGCCCACGGAAGACGCAATAAAATTTTCCCCAGAACAAGCAGAATGTTGTGCTTTTGTGGTCCTGGGAGGGAGACTGGGGGGAGGAGAGCAGTCTTGCTGGGTCACCCGAAGCCCCCCCCCCCGCCTGACCCCAGGGAAGCACAGTTGGGGGCTGAGGGAAAGGAACAGGATTTCTTTGGGGCAAAGTCCGGGCTGGAGAAGCAACAGTTCTGCCATTTGCTGAACTCACTAAACTCTGCAGTTTCTGGGGGGGGGGGTGTTCTTCGTTTGCTGGGGGAGGGGTCCGTTTCTAGAGCCCTCATCCTCCTCCACCTCAAGCTTTGGAGGTTAAGAAAGGAAATGGGACTTCAATCCAGAAAGTGGGGAGGGGAACTTAATTATTTCTTACATGGGGGGGGAGAGCACAATAAATTGACACAACTTGCTAAGATCTCACTGCCCCCCCTCCAATATTCACCAAATTTAGCTCATGCAGGCCTGGGGGGAGGGGGGCTTTGGGGAAAGAGCAGAAGATGCCGGCAACAGAGCTAATGGGGAGGCTGGGAGAGGCGGGGGAGGGGAAGATCAGCTGGCCTAACCTGCCCCGTGTCCAGTGGGGAACTGAGCAGGGTGCCACACAGACAGAGGCCCTGCTCAAAGCCCACCCTTCTCAAGCCCTCTTGTGGGGCTCAGAGGCAGGAGGGCAGGGAAGCAGGTTGGGGAGCCCCTCCCCCAAGGAAACGACCCCCTTCGGTTTCCCCACGGCTGAACCCAGGCGCAACAGCCTTGCCTTCCAGAAGCATTGATGTATTTATTAGATGCGACTCAATCCCGGGAGCCCCCACACAACAATGCAGCAATAGCAACAATAACGGCCCTTAACAACAATCCCATAAACAGCACACAGAAAACTCCACCTTTGGGGCCTCCCAGCCTGCCCCAAGGCATGTGGGAAGAGCCCTGTCTTCATGGGGGTGGAGGGGGGGGGCTGTTGCATCCTAAGGGCAGGAGGAGAGTTGCAAGGAAGCCGCCATGCTGCCTGGCTCCACCAGGGGGCAGCCTTTGAGGGAAGGGGAGGGAACTTGACCCAGGTCGGCAGGGGGGGCATCCAAAGAGAGGGAAGGGAGGCAGGGGGGTGGGAGTGGGCAGAGACCCCCCTGCTTCAGTGGCCGCCCTTCCTAGGACCCTCCCCACCTGCCTTTTGCCCAAGGGGGCAGAGAGGACGCTAGAGGGACCCTCCTTCCTCCTCGCCCCAGGCTAAAACCTGCAAAGAATGATTGCAGGACCCGGGAATGTCACTTTTAAGGAAGAGAAGGACAGGATAGCAGTCTTCCAATATCTGAGGGGCTGCCCCAAAGAAGAGGGAGTCAAGCTCTTCTCCAGAGACCCTGAAGAAGCTGGGACAAGAAGCAACGGAGGGAAACTCACCAAGGAGAGAACCAAACTTAGAAATATCAAATAAGAAGAAACTTCCTGACAGGGAGAACAATCAGTGGAAAGACGGTTCCTGCAAGAGTTGTCGCTGGAGGTTTCCAAGGAAAGACTGGACAGCCACCTGTCTGGGATGGTCTAGGCCAGGGGTAGGCAACCTTGGCTCTTTTATGACTCGTGGACTTCAACTCCCAGAATTCCTGAGCCAGCTATGCTGGGAGTTGAAGTCCACGAGTCATAAAAGAGCCAAGGTTGCCTACCCCTGGTCTAGGCTCTCCTGTTAGAGCAGGGGGCTGGACTAGAAGACCTCCAAGGTCCCTCCCAGCACTTACTCTTCCTGGGCCAGAGACTCATCCCTCCCTCCTTCCCTCCACCATACTCAGACCCAGGGGGGCTGGGCACCAGCAGGGCTCCTCTGCCAGCCCCCCCCCTTGTTCCCCGGAGGGCCCACCTGCTGGGATCCTTTCCCCCTGGGGGCTGCTCAAGGTCTGTGGTGGGAACGGGTTGCCTGGCTGCTCCTGTCCCCATGCTGGGAAGCCCTGGGACTGTGTGCCCGCACCCATCCTGCAGGGAAGCCTTGCTGCCCAGGCCGAGGGCCCCGTAATGGCAAGATTGGGGGGGGGTTCTTGAGGGTGCCCCCTGGAGAATCAGCCTTCCCGGCCAGCTTCCTTTTGCCTTGAGCCTCAACCCCTATTGGGAGCACCTGGCTGGCTTTCGGTTGGACTCCAGGCCGGTCGGGTCTTCGCTTGTCTTTGGTTCTGGATAATTCCTGGCAGAGTGTGGCTGTGGGTCTGTGGGCTGTTGCTATTCCTAAGGGTTGAAGAACTCTGGCTGTCGTTTCCGTCACCCCCGTTTGTATCTGGTACGATTAGTGTTTACTCAGTGGTCGGCCAGGGGAGGGGGCTGCAAAGGGCGACGGTCGGCGAGGGGACTCCGCAGCTGTCGGAGTTGCCAAGTTTGAGAAACACGGATGTAGACCTTGGAGAGGGGAGCGTGTCAATCGCCAGCTTCCTTTCTGCCCCATCATAATCCCCCCTCCCAGGGGGGATTAATAATGATAAGAGAGAATTAATAATAATAAACTTGGAAGGGACCTTGGAGGGCATCTAGTCCAACCTCCTGCTCAGGCAGGGAACCCTGTACCATTTCAGACACATGGCTGTCCAGTCTCTTCTTAAAAACTTCCAGTGTTGGAGCATTTACTGCTTCTGGAGGCAGATTGTTCCACTGGTTAATTGTTCTGACTGTCAGGAAGTTTCTCCTTAGTTCCAGGTTGCTTCTCTCCTTGATTAGTTTCCACCCGTGGCTTCTTGTCCTGCCTTCAGGGGCTTTGGAGAATAGTGTAATTCCCTCTTCTTTGTGGGCAGCTCCTGAGATACTGGAAGACTGCTATCCTGTCCCCCCCTCATCCTTCTCTTCATTAAACTAGCCATAGCCAATTCCAGCAACCGTTCCTTACATGCTCTAGCCTCCAGTCCCCTAATCATCTTTGTTGCTCTTCTCTGTACTCTTTCTAGAGTCTCAACATCTTTTTTACATCGTGGTGACCAAAACTGGATGCAGGATTCCAAGTGTGGCCTTACCAAGACATTGTACAGTGGTATTAACGCTTCACATAATCTTGATTCTCTCCCTCTGTTAATGCAGCCTAGCACTGAGTTGGCTTTTTTGGCAGCTGCAGCACACTGCTGGTGTCAGAATCCAATCATATTTCATCTTTAATTATCAAATATAGAAACTCCCAATTCTGCCTTCTTTGGATTCTGCCATAAGAGGGAGAGAAGGGGGAGAACAAAGGGGCTTTATGGCCCTCACTTCCTTCAGTACACTTCAAAGAGCTGAATGCTGAATGTGTGTTTATTGTAACATCAAAGCGTTAGCATTAGAGGACCTTATCATAACAAAGCAGGGTACTTGCCTTTCATGTAGTTACCTGAAGTCTCCATTCAGACGGAAGAAAGAAGAAAGGGGGTGGAATTGTGATACTTGAAACTATCACTGGAAGGGGGGTTGATTGGGTGGGACTACTGGGGAACCCCTAAAACCTTGAATGGGAGAGCTTGAACCCCAAGTCCTGTCTAGCATGCCTGCAACCATTTTCTCTTAATAAAGGATTCCTGTTGGAAGAATTATTCCAAGAGTTCTGTCTTCTTAAGATGCAAAGTGGGGTGGGTCCTTACATTAGACAGGACTTGCAAAATTAATCCACCTGGAAGGGAGACCCTTGCCGAGGGATTTTGCAAAAATTTACCATGTCAGACAACGAAGCAAGAGAGGGGGAAAACTCCCTGGAAAGAGAGCCGCTGACCCAGTTGGAACCTTGCCAGATGTTGGAATCCGAGAGGCCAGATTCCTCAGGAGAAGAAGTGGTGGAGACACAGGACTACAAGCCTCGCTGGTCGATGGGCGTTGGAAAGAAAAGTGAGTGGGGAAAGGAATCAAGAAAGGTGACCCTGAGACGGGGGACCAAGCAACCAGAATGGAAGCATGAGATGGAGAAATCCCTGCACGCAAGTGAAGAGGGAGGAAGCTGGGCACCGTACTCAGACTGGATCCTAGAGAAAGCTATTGACCTGATGAAGAGAACTCTCAGCTCCCTAGGAGAGGAGAATACTGAACCCTACGGCCGCCCCAGTTCCTGGAGCCGCAAAGGGAGAGACACCGAGGGGGACATTGAACCTGCAACCCCAGGGACATCTACTGATCCAGGAGCTCCCACCCCCTACCGGACCACAGATGGCAATCTGGACGGAAGGCACTACCACCCACAACAGAGGCACCGATCCATTCCAAGATGTCCACCGTTGGAAGTGAAATTCAAAGGGGAGCCAACACGCTTGGGTTTTTTCCTAACCCAAGTCCTCAGCTACATGGAGGAATATAGCAGGGATTTCCCAGCGACAAACGCCCCGCATCCGGATCGTGCAATCGGCCCTTGATTGACCAGCTGCGGATTGGGTATGGTGAACTTGCATACTCCAATGCCCCAGAACTCAGTAACTTTCAACCGTTTCATGTCCTCTTTGAGAAGACGCTTTTGAGACCCCCTGGCTGATCGCAAAGCCCGTGAAAGAATACACGATGAGCAGGGCAAACCCCAGTAGGCTGAGTATACACAGGATTCCGGCCATTGCCGAGCACAAACTGAATTGGCCGAAGACATCCTCCTTGCCCATTTCAAGACGGACTAAACTATGATCTATATGATGCTTGCCTGCCCCGAGGGGACCCACATCGACTTGAGGACTGGTACGTCTTGGCAGAGGAAGCAGAGATCGACCTATTGAAGAGGCACCGCCGAGGAAAACAATGGAGCCGCCCCCCGCCTGAGCTGACACACCAACCGGTGAAATCATCGGATACAGCCAAGAAGCAAATGGGATGTTTCAAGTGCGGAAGAGAAGGGCATCGAGCTGTAGAATGCCGCTCAAAGGCCCCCCAGCACAATCCAGACAGATCCCCAATCAACAAACCCGGAAAGTATTCAGCTAAGCCAAAAGAAACGGCCATGAGAATGATGGAAATTGCAGAAACCCCCACCTCGGCTCACCAAGGGGAAAGAACTCCAGCCTACACCACAGGGCCGGTGGATGCCTCAGATGACAGCTCGGAGGGCGAACCCCTGGTAAGTGGATGCATCACACCCATCTTCAAAACAATGACTATATTAATCCCCCCCATGCCCGAAGCTGTGAAGGTGAAAGCCTTAATAGACTCTGGCTGTACCCGCTGCCTCATTAGCCCAACACTAGTGGGGAATCTGGGCATCCCATCCAGGAGACTGGAACAACCAATCTCTTTTGGCCAGCTAGATGGATCCATAGCAGGGGGGGTGACAGCTACCCTAGCCACTTTGCCAATACATCTCTCCCTGGGCAACCATGAAGAGGACTTAACGTTTGTGGTGACCCCAGGTATGGAATGCCCAATGATTCTAGGGATGGAATGGTTGAAAAAATGGAACCCCTGGGTAAATTGGAGGACGACAGAAATCAAATTCCCGAAGGGGGACCCTATGGACTTAAAAACCCAAGGGAGGCTACCAGAATCAAGAATAGAAAAAGCATCCGAGGAGAGGAAAAAAGATTCAGAAATACCAGAGGAAATAGGGACCTATTGCTGAAGTTCTTCAGTGAGGAGAGGGCGATGATCTTCCCCCCCACCGACACCACAGACTGTAACCATTGAATTCAGGCCTGGGGCAAAACTCCTCCCGAAGCCCAGATTATACTTCCAATGAGCCCCAAAGGAGAAGGAGGAAAAATGGAAAGTATTTATAAAAAAAAACCTGGAGGAGTTTCTTGAGGCCCGCCAAGCCTGAAGTGGCTGCCCCGGTCCTTTTTAGAGAGAAGAAGGATGGCTCTTTACGGTTATGCGTGGATTATAGGGCCCTGAATACAATCAGTGAAAGCAACCTATACCCGCTGCCCCTCATGAAAGACATGCTGTCACACCTATCGAAAGGGAAATTTTTTTCTAAACTAGACTTAATGGAAGCTTACTATCGCGTGAGAATCAAGGAAGGGGACGAATGGAAGACTGCATTTAACTGCCCCATGGGGTGCTATCAATTCAAAGTCTTGCCATTTGGATTACAAGGGGGCCCTGCATTCTTTATGCAATTAATCAATGACGTTCTAAGGGAGCACCTGTTTAAGGGGGTCCTTGTTTACTTGGACGACATTCTTATCTTTACTGAAACAAAAGAAGAACACGTCAAACTTGTCAGAGCAGTTTTAAAGAAGCTGCGAGCCGCTCACCTATATGCCAAACTCTCAAAATGCGAATTCCACCAGGAAAGGATAGACTACCTAGGCTATCGCATATCCCCACAGGGCATTGAAATGGACCCGGAGAAGGTCAAAGCAGTACTAAATTGGGCACCACCCCGCACAAGAAAGCAACTACAAAGTTTCCTGGGCTTTGCAAATTTTTACCGCCAATTCATCCCCTCATTTGCACAGATAGCCTTGCCCCTCACTAACTTACTAAAAACGAAGGGAACATCCTCAGTAAAACCTAGCCAGCCACTAACATGGACAATGGAGTGCCAAGCAGCGTTTGAGAGACTAAAGAGACTTTTTTCTGCCGAACCAATACTAAGGCACCCAGACATGGACAAGCCCTTCGTAATACAGGCAGATGCAAGTGATGTGGCAGTGGGGGCTGTGCTATTACAAGAAAATGATGATGCTGTATTGCAACCCTGTGCATATACATCCAAGAAACTCACGGAAACAGAACAGCGCTGGCCCGTATGGGAGAAGGAGGCTTATGGGATACGTTGGGCATTACTCACGTGGCGACAGTTCCTGGAAGGCAACAAAATCCCCTTCCAGGTGTGGACTGATCACAAAAATTTAGAAGCCCTGAAAACTTCCAGGAAACTCAATCCCAAACAAGCCCGCTGGTCCCAGCATTTTCACCAATTCCAATTTAAGCTCAAACATTTACCAGGAAGAAAGAACTTCCTGGCAGATGCTCTATCTCGCATGCCCCAATATAACAGCGCACGAACCACAGACTCTAGACCAATAATGGCAGAGTCACAACTGGCAGCACCAGTAACCACAAGAACCCAAGCCAAAATAAAACCACAACTGGACAGCCAAACTGGGATTGAATTCAGAAAAAGCTTGGAAACAGATGAATGGTTCCAGAAAAACAAAAATGTGTGCACAATGAGAGACGGGTTGCCTTGGGTAGGGGAAAAGTTATATATACCAACAACTCAAAGAGTAACTTTCATGCACCTTTGCCATGACACAAAATCAGCAGGGCATTTTGGATTTGTAAAAACTTTACATTTAATTAAACGGCAATTTTGGTGGCCATCCATGAAAAAGGACATTGAAAGTTATATAGCCAGTTGTCCAAAATGTGCCACGGCAAAGAGGTTGCAAGGGAAAGTGCCAGGACTATTGCAAACAGTGGCAAGTCCCTCAGCCCCCTGGAGAGAAATAGCCATGGATTTTATAGTGGAATTGCCAGAAAGCAATGGGAATACTGTGGTCTGGACGGTCACGGACTTGTTTTCCAAACAGGTGCACTTTATCCCTTGCCAAAAGATTCCCACTGCAAAAGCCTTAGCAAAACTTTTCATCCAACACATTTACAGATTGCATGGGGCACCCCAACGCATCATCTCTGACAGGGGGGTGCAATTTACGTCTGCATTTTGGAAGGAATTTTTATCCCTCTTAGGAACCACTCAGGGACTGACATCTAGCCACCACCCTCAAGGAAATGGGGGGGCTGAAAAAATGAACTCCGTACTTAAGCAATATTTAAGATGTTTTCTTAGTTTCCAGCAGACCGAGTGGGCGGACTTACTCCCTTTTGCAGAAGTTGCCTACAATAATGCAGTCCACTCCAGCACAGGTTACACTCCTTTTCAAATAGCCACCGGTCAAAGTTTCAACCCCATGCCAGAATTAACCCCAAACGAACCAACGATCCCCTCGCTGAAAGAATGGATGGAGAAATTACAAAACACCTGGCCAATAGTCAGAAAAGCACTAGATGAAGCTAGGCAGGCATATAAAACACAAGCCGATAAAAAAAGGGTTGAGCCTACACCATTCATTATAGGAGAAATGGTGTACTTATCTACAAAATACCTAAAGTCCCTACAGCCCTGTAAAAAACTTGGACCAAAATATATAGGACCTTTTCCAATTAAAAGAATCATAAATCCAGTAACAGTAGAATTAGAATTACCCAAAAATCTCAGGCAAATACACCCAATTTTTCATTGCAGCTTGCTGAAAAGAGAGCATCAGTCACCTCTACGGCCAAAAATCCCCCCCCCACCACCTCCAATCATGGTGGAGGGTGAACAACACTTCGAAATAAAGGAAGTCCTTGACTCTAGGAGATATCATGGAGCAACTCAGTACCTAGTTGCCTGGAAACACCTCCCTCCCTCACAAAATGAGTGGGTCCATAAACGTCATGTCAGAGCCCCGAAGCTATTGAAGAAGTTTCACACAGAGTATCCTAACAAGCCTAACTAAATTTTATACTTGTGTTTTCTTTCAGGTGGATCTCTCTTATTTTTAAGAGGGGCCGGATGTCAGAATCCAATCATATTTCATCTTTAATTATCAAATATAGAAACTCCCAATTCTGCCTTCTTTGGATTCTGCCATAAGAGGGAGAGAAGGGGGAGAACAAAGGGGCTTTATGGCCCTCACTTCCTTCAGTACACTTCAAAGAGCTGAATGCTGAATGTGTGTTTATTGTAACATCAAAGCGTTAGCACTAGAGAACCTTATCATAACAAAGCAGGATACTTGCCTTTCATGTAGTTACCTGAAGTCTCCATTCAGACGGAAGAAAGAAGAAAGGGGGTGGAATTGTGATACTTGAAACTATCACTGGAAGGGGGGTTGATTGGGTGGGACTACTGGGGAACCCCTTAAAACCTTGAATGGAAGAGCTTGAACCCCAAGTCCTGTCTAGCATGCCTGCAACCATTTTCTCTTAATAAAGGATTCCTGTTGGAAGAATTATTCCAAGAGTTCTGTCTTCTTAAGATGCAAAGTGGGGTGGGTCCTTACAGCTGGTTCATATTTAAGGGATTATCCACTAGGATTCAATAGTTACTACTATTGAGCAAGGTACCTGTTATGTCCCGAGCCTTGCAAACGGGCTTGGGGCGTTTGCAGGCAGTCCCGGGCAGGTGCAAAGCTGCCCGGTACCAGACAGGCTGTCGCCAGCGCCCGTGCGCATGCGCGGGTGCTGGTGCGGGAAAAGTAACACATTGACCTGGGAAATGCCTATATAAGAGGCTGGGAGCTTTTGGGCGCTGCTGAAGCCTTCTATCTGTAAGCTGAACACAGAATAAAGAAAACCTGAGAACTACAACTGCTTCTGGTATCTTGCCTTCCGCGAAGGACTCAACACTGGCGACGAGGATGGGATGCCTTACATTGCCTGGAAAGGAAAAGGTGTAAGCTTACCCAAGTGAGTCCTGAGCGGCGGAATGGCGTTGACTCGGCAGCTACCCGCCAATCCAGTGCGCATTCGGGGGTAGGCTGGCTGATAAACCCGTCTCCTGAAAATGGCAAAGGTTGGAAGGCTTTCGGAGTTCGACGTCTCACATCCAGAGCGGAGGGAGTCCTACGTAGCCAGGGTGGAGAACTACTTCAAGGTGAACCAAGTGAGGGAAGATAGCTTGAAGGCTGCCACCCTGCTTTGTGTCTGCGGTCAAGACGCCTTCGAAATCGCAGAGAACCTTGCAGCACCAGTTCCATTAGAGTCTGTCAGCTACACAGATCTAAAGAAGCTACTGAAGGAGCACTTCCAGCCCAAGATGTCCGTCATCGCATGGCGCCACACCTTCGAGCAGAGGGATCAACGATCCGGAGAGTCGGCCAAAGAGTACATCGCCGCATTGAGGAAGGCCGCCAAGCACTGCGAGTTCAAGGACCTCGAAGAACGACTAAGGGACCGATTCATGTGCGGGTTAAGGCATCGAGATCTACAACAGAGGCTTTTCGCCAAAGAAGTCCTTCCAAGATGCCTTAAGAGAGGTCACCGCAGAAGAAGCAGCAGGCGGCGCCGTCAAGAACATGCGGCCGATCAGGAACAGTCCAGATGTCGCATCCGTGCACCAAGAAGACGTCCAAGGGAACTCCGAGGAGGATCCGGACGAGGAAGTCGACCGTCTCCACCCCACGAAGGAAGGGAATCAGAAGGGAAGCTCTTCAGCTCCGCTCAAGTGCATCGGCTGTGGAGGTCGCGACAGGAGAACCGACTGCAAGTTCCGCTCCGCTACCTGCCGGGCATGCGGAAAACAAGGACACATTGCAGCTATGTGTCTGGGCCGACGAAAAGTACAACCTCAGGAAGAACTGCGCCTGAAAGGTACCAGGGTCCCCAGCCAGAATAGGGTAGGTTTTTGCGCTTTGCGAAGGAGCATCTTCAGGACAGGCACACACAAGCCCATTAAGAAAAAGCTGTCACTCAAGGTGAAGCTACAAGGGGTTCCATTAACTATGGAACTAGACACGGGGTCTGCTCTTTCAATCATCTCCTTGCATACATTTAGGAAGATTTGTTCCGGCAGTGGAACTCAGGCCAAGTTAAGGCCTTCTGACATTGTGTTAACAGATTTTCAAAATTCAAGAGTGTGTGTTAAGGGGGAGGCCACCCTTAACGTGCAGTACAAGTATTTTGAAGGTCCACTAGACCTATTAGTAGTAGGGGGTGAACGAACGAGTCTCATAGGACTCAATTGGTTTGAGGCCTTGGGGATACACGTCACAGGGCTCAACAGCTTACAAACACTCGACCTACAGGAAGTCTACAAAGAATTTGCAGATGTTTTCAGCCCCCAGCTGGGCACATTCAAAGGACCCCCTGTGTCCTTAAAACTAGACCCCACTGTCACTCCCATTAGAATTAAAGCAAGAAGGGTCCCTTTTGCTTTGAAGAGTAAAATTGACACTGAGTTCGACAAACTGATCCAACAGGGAATTCTAGAACCTGTTGATTCCAGTCCTTGGGAGACCCCCATTGTCACGCCTCTAAAGGCAAATGGGGACATTTGCATTTGTGCTGATTACAAATGCACTCTTAATAAGGCATTGCAGCAACATGCCTATCCTGTTCCTGTGGTCAGTCATATCCTGGCCTCCCTCAAGGGGGGGCGTGTTTTTGCAAAGCTTGACCTAGTTCAAGCATATCAACAGCTGCCTGTTGATGATGATGCTGCCATAGCTCAGATTATTGTGACCCACAGAGGGGCCTTTAAGGTAAAAAGGCTACAGTTTGGAGTGAATGTCGCTCCTGGGATTTTCCAAAGCGTAATGGAAGACACACTACGGGGTATACCAGGGGTTTGCCCCTACTTTGATGATGTCTTAATTGCAGGAGACTCCACACACATTCTAGCTGAAAGGCTAAGGGCTGTTCTGTTAAGATTCAGGAAAACAGGCCTCAAGCTCAAAAAAGACAAATGCAAAATTGGGGTGCCTTCTACTGAATTTCTGGGGTTCAAAATTGATGCTGCTGGGATTCACCCTGCTGAATCCAAACTAACTGCCATTTTAGAAGCACCTAGGCCAAAGTCTAAGGCCGAACTTCAGGCCTTTCTGGGCCTCCTGAATTTCTACAATTCCTTTCTTCCACATAAAGCTAGTGTAGCTGAGCCTCTTCACAGGCTATTAGATAAACAAACAGTGTGGCAGTGGTCACAAACACATGAGGCTAGCTTCAACGAGGTCAAGGCCTTGCTCACTTCTAACAGTGTACTTGCACACTTCAATGAGTCCCTTCCTGTGTGCGTCGCTTGTGATGCATCCCCTGAAGGGGTAGGAGCTGTCCTGAGCCACCTCAGGTCTGATGGAACTCAGGTTCCTGTTGCATATTACTCCAGAACATTGTCTTCTGCTGAGCGCAACTACGCTCAGATAGACAGGGAGCCTCTGGCTGTTGTTGCTGGAATTAAAAAATTCCATGATTTTCTATATGGCAGGCATTTCACGGTCTTCACTGACCATAAGCCTCTGCTGGGACTGTTTACCACACGTAAGCAGACTCCCCAAATCATTTCCCCTGGAATGCTTAGGTGGTCTATTTTTTTGTCTGCATATGATTTTTCCTTCACAATCCTGGGAAAGAAATGGGCCATGCTGATGGCCTCAGTAGATTGCCCCTGCCAGTAGTAGAAGCTGACCCTGTGCCAGCTGTCAACATTCTATCCATCCAGGCCTTGCCCGAGCTCCCTCTTAATGCCAGGGATGTTGCCGCTGAAGCAGGCACAGATCAAACACTTTCACGTATCCTTTCCTGGGTTTTGTCTGGATGGCCTGAGCACTGCCCTATCCTGAGTTTCAGAGTTTCTGGTCCAAAAGGAACGAGTTGTCCACTTCTCAGGGTTGTCTGCTTTGGGGAAACAGAGTTGTCATTCCCACCTCAATGAGGACTAGGGTCTTAGAGTCCCTCCACGAGGGTCATCCTGGCATTGTTCGTATGAAGGCTCTTGCGCACGGCCACTTGTGGTGGCCTGGTTTAGATAAGGACATTGAGGCTAAGGTGCATGCATGCCACCTGTGCCAGCGATCTCACCCAGAGATGCCCCAAGCTCCTGTGCATAGATGGGAGGAAACGCAGTCCCCTTGGTCTAGGGTGCACATTGACAGGTTGGCTGACTTTCTCCTTTCTTATCGCACCACACCGTCCACTTCTACAGGGAGAAGCCCAGCTGAACTTCGCTGGGGGCGTCAACTTACTACTAAGCTTGACCGGTTGCATCTGGACAGACTGCCTTCATCTACCACATCCTAGGGCACCTAGACAACTGCTTGTGGGTGCCCCGGTCTGGACCCGCAATTACGGGCCTGGTCATACATGGGTCCCCGCTTCTGTTTCCAGGGTCACAGGTCCTCTATCCTACAAGGTAGCCCTGGACAACGGTCGTGTCCTGCGCAGGCACATCGACCAACTCCGCCCTAGGCGGGATCTTCCAGCTGTGACTCCTGGGTCTTTTCCAGGGGGGGAGGGGGACCCTTTGGAGCAAAGGGAAGGGCACGAGCTGCTGCCCATCTCCACTGATGGAGCCAATGACGGCCCATTTCAAGCTTCCGCAAGTGCTCCGAAAAGGAATTCATGGAGCTTACCCAATCAACAGGCACTCACGCCTACTCCAGCCAGGGAGTCACCCCGGGGGCATAATTACTTTCCACACACACCACACAGCACTCCAGTCACGGAGGATACCCGGGAGCATCCCAACAAATCATTCCCCGCAAGAGAGCTGGCACATAACCCCCAGAGTTGGCCTGACCTTACCCCAAGTCCTACAGGGGGTCAAACATACAGGGAGGTGGTCGAGGAACCAAGTCCCGACTACAACACCTCTAGCCCAAATCAGGGAGTAACTGAGTTTTGGGAAGGCACAGAAACCCACACAAGCCCGGACACAGAACGGGGCTTAGGGGATGGACAGCCTCCTGACAGGTCTTGGACAGACCTAGGAGGGTCTACAGAGACGCCCAGCAGTGGCTATCACTCCAAGGGGCCCGAGGGCCTACAGCTAGGCGGGTCAATCAGGTCACAAAGTGACAGAAGCCCTGGCCTGACGAACCCGGTGGGCAACCAAGCAGGCCAGGCATTGGGGCAAAGTCCTTGGAAGGCACCAAGGCATGATAAGGGGAACAGGCTCACGTCACCCCTCAGTCAGGGAACACCTGTCAGAAACCCAGAACTGAGAAGGTCACAGAGAGCAAGGAAATCTCCTAAGTACTTAGAGGATTACATAACATTGCTGGCTAAACAAAAGCCAATTAACAGTAGGAGCACTGGGGAGTAGAATACTGCATAAAAAATGATTGTATGTTGGTAGTAGTTTTAGCCCGGGGGAAAGGGGTGTTATGTCCCGAGCCTTGCAAACGGGCTCGGGGCGTTTGCAGGCAGTCCTGGGCAGGTGCAAAGCTGCCCGGGACCAGACAGGCTGTCGCCAGCGCCTGTGCGCATGCGCGGCTGCTGGCGCGGGAAAAGTAACACATTGATCTGGGAAATGCCTATATAAGAGGCTGGGAGCTTTTGGGCGCTGCTGAAGCCTTCTATTTGTAAGCTGAACACAGAATAAAGAAAACCTGAGAACTACAACTGCTTCTCGTGTCTTGCCTTCCGCGAAGGACTCAACAGTACCCCCTATACTATACCTGTGCATTTGGTTTTTCTTGCCTAAATGTGGAACCTTGCTTTTTTCACCATTGAATTTCATTTTATTAGATAGCGTCCAGTGTTCAAGTCTGTCCAGATCCTCCTGTATCCTAAGCCTGTCTTCTGGAGTGTTGGCTATTCCTGCCAGCTTGGTGTCATCAGCAAATTTGATGGTTTCCCCATCTATCCCCTCGTCCAAATCGTTGACGAAGATGTTGAAGAGCACTGGGCCGAGAACAGAGCCCTGGGGCACCCCACTACACACTTCCCTCCATGTAGATGCGGTTCCATTGAGGACCATGCCCTTGGGTCCACCTTCAACTGAACCCAGCCTACTCCACAGGGTTGTTGTTGCGGGCAGTCTGGGCATCCTGTTGAACTCTTGGAAGAAGAGGAGAGAGGGGAGCAAGTCAGGGTGACCCAGTGACAGTGGTGGGATTCAACCAGTTTGCCCCACTTTGGCAGAACTGGTAGCTATTTTTTGGTTGCCCAGGCCCAGAATGGACTTCCAGAAGCAGCATCCACACAGAGAACCTGTTGTTCTCAGATTTGAATCCCACCACTGCCCAGGGAGTTGGAGTGGCCATCATCTCAGAACCATGTGTTAGTTGGGACCCTCCAGAAAGGGTCTAGGCCAGGGGGAGGCAGCCTTGGCTCTTTTATGACTCCTGGACTTCAACTCCCAGAATTCCTAAGCCAGCATGAGGGAACTATGGCCCCCTCATGACTCGTGGACTTCAACTTCCAGAATTCCTGAGCCAGCATGGCTCAGCTGGGAAACCTCCCTTTCCCTCAGTATGGCTGGCTGAGGAATTCTGGGAGTTGAAGAAGACTGGTGCTGGAGAAGACTCCTGTGGTGCTGGAGAAGACTCGCAGGAGTCTTCTCCAGCACCAGAGTTCAAAGGTCTCCATTCTTTGGCGCTCAGCCTTTCTTATGGTCCAACTTTCACAGCCATACATTGGAACTGGGAAAACCATGGCCTGGACTATACACACTTTTGTTGGCAGGGTGATGTCTCTGCTTTTTAGTATGCTGTCTTTCTCTGTCTCTGTCTTTCTCTGGAATAGCCAGAGCCAAATCCTGCAGCCGTTCTTCGTATGTTTTACTCTCCAGGCCTTTAATCATCCTAGTTGCTCTTCTCTGCATTTTTTTCCAAGTCTCAACATCTTTTTTGTAATGTGGTGACCAAAATTGAATGCAGTATTCCAGTCTGGTTTTACCTAGGTTTTATAAAGTGATACTAACGTGTGATTATAATTCTATGCCTCTGTTTATGCAACCCAGGATTGTATTAGCGAAGTTCAGCTGGGCTTCTCCCTGTAGAAGTGGACGGTGTGGTGCGATAAGAAAGGAGAAAGTCAGCCAACCTGTGGTGCCAGTCCCCATAGGTGAGTCTTTTCAAGGCGTCCTTTGTGATGCGCACCATGCGTTCAGCCATACCGTTGGTGGATGGGTGGAAGGGTGCAGACGTGGCATGACGAATCATGTTAGCCTGTAAGAAAGCTTGGAATTCGGAGGAAGTGAATTGAGGGCCGTTGTCAGACACAATGACATCAGGAAGCCTGTGTGCAGCAAAAATCCCCCTCAGTACCTTAATAGTCTTTGCAGTGGTAGTGGATGAGACAGGTACAACCTCAAGCCATTTTGAATGGCTGTCAACAAGGACCAAGAAGAACTGGCCCTGAAAGGGCCCAGCGTAGTCAATGTGCACCCTAGACCAAGAGGACTGCGTTTCCTCCCATCTATGCACAGGAGCTTGGGGCATCTCTGGGCGAGATCGCTGGCACAGGTGGCATGCATGCACCTTAGCCTCAATGTCCTTATCTAAACCAGGCCACCACAAGTGGCCGTGCGCAAGAGCCTTCATACGAACAATGCCAGGATGACCCTCGTGGAGGGACTCTAAGACCCTAGTCCTCATTGAGGTGGGAATGACAACTCTGTTTCCCCAAAGCAGACAACCCTGAGAAGTGGACAACTCGTTCCTTTTGGACCAGAAACTCTGAAACTCAGGATAGGGCAGTGCTCAGGCCATCCAGACAAAACCCAGGAAAGGACACGTGAAAGTGTGTGATCTGTGCCTGCTTCAGCGGCAACATCCCTGGCATTAAGAGGGAGCTCGGGCAAGGCCTGGATGGATAGAATGTTGACAGCTGGCGCAGGGTCAGCTTCTACTACTGGCAGGGGCAATCTACTGAGGCCATCAGCATGGCCCATTTCTTTCCCAGGATTGTGGAGTAAGGAAAAATCATATGCAGACAAAAAAATAGACCACCTAAGCATTCTAGGGGAAATGATTTGGGGAGTCTGCTTACGTGTGGTAAACAGTCCCAGCAGAGGCTTATGGTCAGTGAAGACCGTGAAATGCCTGCCATATAGAAAATCATGGAATTTTTTAATTCCAGCAACAACAGCCAGAGCCTCCCTGTCTATCTGAGCGTAGTTGCGCTCAGCAGAAGACAATGTTCTGGAGTAATATGCAACAGGAACCTGAGTTCCATCAGACCTGAGGTGGCTCAGGACAGCTCCTACCCCTTAAGGGGATGCATCACAAGCGATGCACACAGGAAGGTACTCATTGAAGTGTGCAAGTACACTGTTAGAAGTGAGCAAGGCCTTGACCTCGTTGAAGCTAGCCTCATGTGTTTGTGACCACTGCCACACTGCTTGTTTATCTAATAGCCTGTGAAGAGGCTCAGCTACACTAGCTTTATGTGGAAGAAAGGAATTGTAGAAATTCAGAAGGCCCAGAAAGGCCTGAAGTTCGGCCTTAGACACAAGCCTGGGTGCTTCTAAAATAGCAGTTAGTTTGGATTCAGCAGGGTGAATCCCAGCAGCATCAATTTTGAACCCCAGAAATTCAGTAGAAGGCACCCCAATTTTGCATTTGTCTTTTTTAAGCTTGAGGCCTGTTTTCCTGAATCTTAACAGAACAGCACGTAGCCTTTCAGCTAGAATGTGTGCGGAGTCTCCTGCAATTAAGACATCATCAAAGTAGGGGCAAACCCCTGGTATACCGCGTAGTGTGTCTTCCATTACGCTTTGGAAAATCCCAGGAGCGACATTCACTCCAAACTGTAGCCTTTTTAGCTTAAAGGCTCCTCTGTGGGTCACAATAGTCTGAGCTATGGCAGCATCATCATCAACAGGCAGCTGTTGATATGCTTGAGCTAGGTCAAGCTTTGCAAAAACACGCCCCCCCTTGCGGGAGGCCAGGATATGACTGACCACAGGAACAGGATAGGCATGTTGCTGCAATGCCTTATTAAGAGTGCATTTGTAATCAGCACAAATGCGAATGTCCCCATTTGCCTTTAGACAATGGGGGTCTCCCAAGGACTGGGATCAACATGTTCTAGAATTCCCTGTTGGATCAGTTTGTCCAACTCAGTGTCAATTTTACTCTTTAAAGCAAAAGGGACCCTTCTTGCTTTAATTCTAATGGGAGTGACAGTGGGGTCTAGTTTTAAGGACACAGGGGGTCCTTTGAATGTGCCCAGCTGGGGGCTGAAAACATCTGCAAATTCTTTGCAGACTTCCTGTAGGTCAAGTGTTTGTAAGCTGTTGAGCCCTGTGACGTGTATCCCCAAGGCCTCAAACCAATCGAGTCCTATGAGACTCGATCGTTCACCCCCTACTACTAATAGGTCTAGTGGACCTTCAAAATTCTTGTACTGCACGTTAAGGGTGGCCTCCCCCTTAACACACACTCTTGAATTTTGAAAATCTGTTAACACAATGTCAGAAGGCCTTAACTTGGCCTGAGTTCCACTGCCGGAACAAGATGTCCGTCATCGCATGGCGCCACACCTTCGAGCAGAGGGATCAACGATCCGGAGAGTCGGCCAAAGAGTACATCGCCGCATTGAGGAAGGCCGCCAAGCACTGCGAGTTCAAGGACCTCGAGGAACGACTAAGGGACCGATTCGTGTGCAGGTTAAGGCATCGAGATCTACAACAGAGGCAGAACCGACTGCAAGTTCCGCTCCGCTACCTGCCGGGCATGTGGAAAACAAGGACACATTGCAGCTGTGTGTCTGGGCCGACGAAAGGTACAACCTCAGGAAGAACTGCGCCTGAAAGGTAACAGGGTCCCCAGTCAGAATAGGGTAGGTTTTTGCGCTTCGCGAAGGAGCATCTTCAGGACAAGTACACACAAGCCCATTAAGAAAAAGCTGTCACTCAAGGTGAAGCTACAAAGGTTTCCATTAACTATGGAACTAGACACGGGGTCTGCTCTTTCAGTCATCTCCTTGCATACATTTAGGAAGATTTGTTCCGGCAGTGGAACTCAGGCCAAGTTAACGCCTTCTGACATTGTGTTAACAGATTTTCAAAATTCAAGAGTGTGTGTTAAGGGGGAGGCCACCCTTAACGTGCAGTACAAGAATTTTGAAGGTCCACTAGACCTATTAGTAGTAGGGGGTGAATGAACGAGTCTCATAGGACTCGATTGGTTTGAGGCCTTGGGGATACACGTCACAGGGCTCAACAGCTTACAAACACTCGACCTACAGGAAGTCTGCAAAGAATTTGCAGATGTTTTCAGCCCCCAGCTGGGCACATTGAAAGGACCCCCTGTGTCCTTAAAGTTAGACACCACTGTCACTCCCATTAGAATTAAAGCAAGAAGGGTCCCTTTTGCTTTAAAGAGTAAAATTGACACTGAGTTGGACAAACTGATCCAACAGGGAATTCTAGAACCTGTTGATTCCAGTCCTTGGGAGATCCCCATTATCACGCCTCTAAAGGCAAATGAGCACATTCGCATTTGTGCTGATTACAAATGCGCTCTTAATAAGGCATTGCAGCAACATGCCTATCCTGTTCCTGTGGTCAATCATATCCTGTCCTCCCTCAAGGGGGGGGGTGTTTTTGCAAAGCTTGACCTAGCTCAAGCATATCAACAGCTGCCTGTTGATGATGATGCTGCCATAGCTCAGACTATTGTGACCCACAGAGGGGCCTTTAAGGTAAAAAGGCTACAGTTTGGAGTGAATGTCGCTCCTGGGATTTTCCAAAGCGTAATGGAAGACACACTACGGGGTATACCAGGGGTTTGCCCCTAATTTGATGATGTCTTAATTGCAGGAGACTCCACACACATTCTAGCTGAAAGCCTAAGGGCTGTTCTGTTAAGATTCAGGAAAACAGGCCTCAAGCTCAAAAAAGACAAATTCAAAATTGGGGTGCCTTCTACTGAATTTCTGGGGTTCAAAATTGATGCTGCTGGGATTCACCCTGCTGAATCCAAACTAACTGCTATTTTAGAAGCACCCAGGCTTGTGTCTAAGGCCGAACTTCAGGCCTTCCTGGGCCTTCTGAATTTCTACAATTCCTTTCTTCCACATAAAGCTAGTGTAGCTGAGCCTCTTCACAGGCTATTAGATAAACAAACAGTGTGGCAGTGGTCACAAACACATGAGGCTAGCTTCAACGAGGTCAAGGCCTTGCTCACTTCTAACAGTGTACTTGCACACTTCAATGAGTCCCTTCCTGTGTGCATCGCTTGTGATGCGTCCCCTTACGGGGTAGGAGCTGTCCTGAGCCACCTCAGGTCTGATGGAACTCAGATTACTGTTGCATATTACTCCAGAACATTGTCTTCCGCTGAGCGCAACTACGCTCAGATAGACAGGGAGGCTCTGGCTGTTGTTGCTGGAATTAAAAAATTCCACGATTTTCTATATGGCAGGCATTTCACGGGTCTTCACTGACCATAAGCCTCTGCTGGGACTGTTTACCACATGTAAGCAGACTTCCCAAATCATTTCCCCTAGAATGCTAAGGTGGTCTATTTTTTTGTCTGCATATGACTTTTCCTTACTCCACAAGCCTGGGAAAGAAATGGGCCATGCTGATGGCCTCAGTAGATTGGCCCTGCCAGTAGTAGAAGCTGACCCTGCGCCAGCTGTCAACATTCTATCCATCCAGGCCTTGCCCGAGCTCCCTCTTAATGCCAGGGATGTTGCCGCTGAAGCAGGCACAGATCACACACTTTCACGTGTCCTTTCCTGGGTTTTGTCTGGATGGCCTGAGCACTGCCCTAGCCATGAGTTTCAGAGTTTCTGGTCGAAAAGGAACGAGTTGTCCACTTCTCAGGGTTGTCTGCTTTGGGGAAACAGAGTTGTCATTCCCACCTCAATGAGGACTAGGGTCTTAGAGTCCCTCCACGAAGGTCATCCTGGCATTGTTCGTATGAAGGCTCTTGCGCGCGGCCACTTGTGGTGGCCTGGTTTAGATAAGGACATTGAGGCTAAGGTGCATGCATGCCACCTGTGCCAGCGATCTCGCCCAGAGATGCCCCAAGCTCCTGTGCATAGATGGGAGGAAACGCAGTCCCCTTGGTCTAGGGTGCACATTGACTACGCTGGGCCCTTTCAGGGCCAGTTCTTCTTGGTCCTTGTTGACAGCCATTCAAAATGGCTTGAGGTTGTACCTGTCTCATCCACCACCACTGCAAAGACTATTCAGGTACTGAGGGGGATTTTTGCTGCACACGGGCTTCCAGATGTCATTGTGTCTGACAACGGCCCTCAATTCACTTCCTCCGAATTCCAATAGGCTAACATGATTCGTCATGCCACGTCTGCACCCTTCCACCCATCCACCAACGGTATGGCTGAACGCATGGTGCGCATCACAAAGGACGCCTTGAAAAGACTCACCTATGGGGACTGGCACCACAGGTTGGCTGACTTTCTCCTTTCTTATCGCACCACACCGTCCACTTCTACAGGGAGAAGCCCAGCTGAACTTCGCTAATACAATCCTGGGTTGCATAAACAGAGGCATAGAATTATAATCACACGTTAGTATCACTTTATAAAACCTAGGTAAAACCAGACTGGAATACTGCATTCAATTTTGGTCACCACATTACAAAAAAGATGTTGAGACTTGGAAAAAAATGCAGAGAAGAGCAACTAGGATGATTAAAGGCCTGGAGAGTAAAACATACGAAGAACGGCTGCAGGATTTGGCTCTGGCTATTCCAGAGAAAGACAGAGACAGAGAAAGACAGCATACTAAAAAGCAGAGACATCACCCTGCCAACAAAAGTGTGTATAGTCCAGGCCATGGTTTTCCCAGTTCCAATGTATGGCTGTGAAAGTTGGACCATAAAAAAGGCTGAGCGCCAAAGAATGGAGGCCATTGAACTCTGGTGCTGGAGAAGACTCCTGCGAGTCTTCTCCAGCACCACAGGAGTCTTCTCCAGCACCAGTCTTCTTCAACTCCCAGAATTCCTCAGCCAGCCCTACTGAGGGAAAGGGAGGTTTCCCAGCTGAGCCATGCTGGCTCAGGAATTCTGGAAGTTGAAGTCCATGAGTCATGAGGGGGCCATAGTCCCCTCATGCTGGCTTAGGAATTCTGGGAGTTGTAGTCCAGGAGTCAAAAAAGAGCCAAGGCTGCCTCCCCCTGGCTTAGACCCTTTCTGGAGGGTCCCAACTAACACATGGTTCTGAGATGATGGCCACTCCAACTCCCTGGGCAGTGGTGGGATTCAAATCTGAGAACAACAGGTTCTCTGTGTGGATGCTGCTTCTGGAAGTCCATTCTGGGCCTGGGCAACCAAAAAATAGCTACCAGTTCTGCCAAAGTGGGGCAAACTGGTTGAATCCCACCACTGTCACTGGGTCACCCTGACTTGCTCCCCCCTCTCCTCTTCTTCCAAGAGTTCAACAGGATGCACAGGGTCAGCTTCTACTACTGGCAGGGGCAATCTACTGAGGCCATCAGCATGGCCCATTTCTTTCCCAGGATTGTGAAGGAAAAATCATATGCAGACAAAAAAATAGACCACCTAAGCATTCCAGGGGAAATGATTTGGGGAGTCTGCTTACGTGTGGTAAACAGTCCCAGCAGAGGCTTATGGTCAGTGAAGACCGTGAAATGTCTGCCATATAGAAAATCATGGAATTTTTTAATTCCAGCAACAACAGCCAGAGCCTCCCTGTCTATCTGAGCGTAGTTGCGCTCAGCAGAAGACAATGTTCTGGAGTAATATGCAACAGGAACCTGAGTTCTATCAGACCTGAGGTGGCTCAGGACAGCTCCTACCCCTTAAGGGGATGCATCACAAGCGATGCACACAGGAAGGGACTCATTGAAGTGTGCAAGTACACTGTTAGAAGTGAGCAAGGCCTTGACCTCGTTGAAGCTAGCCCCATGTGTTTGTGACCACTGCCACACTGTTTGTTTATCTAATAGCCTGTGAAGAGGCTCAGCTACACTAGCTTTATGTGGAAGAAAGGAATTGTAGAAATTCAGGAGGCCCAGAAAGGCCTGAAGTTTGGCCTTAGACTTTGGCCTAGGTGCTTCTAAAATGGCAGTTAGTTTGGATTCAGCAGGGTGAATCCCAGCAGCATCAATTTTGAACCCCAGAAATTCAGTAGAAGGCACCCCAATTTTGCATTTGTCTTTTTTGAGCTTGAGGCCTGTTTTCCTGAATCTTAACAGAACAGCCCTTAGCCTTTCAGCTAGAATGTGTGTGGAGTCTCCTGCAATTAAGACATCATCAAAGTAGGGGCAAACCCCTGCTATACCCCGTAGTGTGTCTTCCATTACGCTTTGGAAAATCCCAGGAGCGACATTCACTCCAAACTGTAGCCTTTTTACCTTAAAGGCCCCTCTGTGGGTCACAATAGTCTGAGCTATGGCAGCATCATCATCAACAGGCAGCTGTTGATATGCTTGAACTAGGTCAAGCTTTGCAAAAACACGCCCCCCCTTGAGGAAGGACAGGATATGATTAACCACAGGAACAGGATAGGCATGTTGCTGCAATGCCTTATTAAGAGCGCATTTGTAATCAGCACAAATGCGAATGTGCTCATTTGCCTTTAGAGGCGTGATAATGGGGATCTCCCAAGGACTGGAATCAACAGGTTCTAGAATTCCCTGTTGGATCAGTTTGTCCAACTCAGTGTCAATTTTACTCTTTAAAGCAAAAGGGACCCTTCTTGCTTTAATTCTAATGGGAGTGACAGTGGCGTCTAACTTTAAGGACACAGGGGGTCCTTTCAATGTGCCCAACTAGGGGCTGAAAACATCTGCAAATTCTTTGCAGACTTCCTGTAGGTCGAGTGTTTGTAAGCTGTTGAGCCCTGTGACGTGTATCCCCAAGGCCTCAAACCAATCGAGTCCTATGAGACTCGTTCGTTCACCCCCTACTACTAATAGGTCTAGTGGACCTTCAAAATTCTTGTACTGCACGTTAAGGGTGGCCTCCCCCTTAACACACACTCTCGAATTTTGAAAATCTGTTAACACAATGTCAGAAGGCCTTAACTTGGCCTGAGTTCCACTGCCGGAACAAATCTTCCTAAATGTATGCAAGGAGATGATTGAAAGTGCAGACCCCGTGTCTAGTTCCATAGTTAATGGAACCCCTTGTAGCTTCACCTTGAGTGACAGCTTTTTCTTAATGGGCTTGTGTGTGCCTGTCCTAAGATGCTCCTTCGCGAAGCGCAAAAACCTACCCTATTCTGGCTGGGGACCCTGGTACCTTTCAGGCGCAGTTCTTCCTGAGGTTGTACCTTTCGTCGGCCCAGACACACAGCTGCAATGTGTCCTTGTTTTCCGCATGCCCGGCAGGTAGCGGAGCGGAACTTGCAGTCGGTTCTCCTGTGGCAACCTCCACAGCCGATGCACTTGAGCGGAGCTGAAGAGCTTCCCTTCTGATTCCCTTCCTTCGTGGGGTGAGACGGTCGACTTCCTCGTCCGGATCCTCCTCGGAGTTCCCTTGGACGTCTTCTTGGTGCACGGATGCGACATCTGGACTGTTCCTGATCGGCCGCATGTTCTTGACGGCGCCGCCTGCTGCTTCTTCTGCGGTGACCTCTCTTAAGGCATCTTGGAAGGACAAGTCTTCTTTGGCGAAAAGCCTCTGTTGTAGATCTCGATGCCTTAACCCGCACACGAATCGGTCCCTTAGTCGTTCTTCGAGGTCCTTGAACTCGCAGTGCTTGGCAGCCTTCCTCAATGCGGCGATGTACTCTTTGGCCGACTCTCCGGATCGTTGATCCCTCTGCTCGAAGGTGTGGCGCCATGCAATGACGGACATCTTGGGCTGGAAATGCTCCTTCAGTAGCTTCTTTAGATCTGCGTAGCTGACAGACTCTAATGGAACTGGTGCTGCAAGGTTCTCTGCGATTTCGAAGGCGTCTTGACCGCAGACACAAAGCAGGGTGGCAGCCTTCAAGCTATCTTCCCTCACTTGGTTCACCTTGAAGTAGTTCTCCACCCTGGCTACGTAGGACTCCCACCGCTCTGGATGTGAGACGTCGAACTCCGAAAGCCTTCCAACCTTTGCCATTTTCAGGAGACGGGTTTATCAGCCAGCCTACCCCCGAATGCGCACTGGATTGGCGGGTAGCTGCCGAGTCAACGCCGTTCCGCCGCTCAGGACTCACTTGGGTAAGCTTACACCTTTTCCTTTCCAGGCGATGTAAGGCATCCCATCCTCGTCGCCAGTGTTCTTCGCGGAAGGCAAGACACGAGAAGCAATTGTAGTTCTCAGGTTTTCTTTATTCTGTGTTCAGCTTACAGATAGAAGGCTTCAGCAGCGCCCAAAAGCTCCCAGCCTCTTATATAGGCATTTCTCAGGTCAGTGTGTTACTTTTCCCGCGCCAGCACCCGCGCATGCGCACAGGCGCTGGCGACAGCCTGTCTGGTCCCGGGCAGCTTTGCACCTGACCGGGACTGCCTGCAAATGCCCCGAGCCCGTTTGCAAGGCTCGGGACATAACAGGTACCTTGCTCAATAGTAGTAACTATTGAATCCTAGTGGATAATCCCTTAAATATGAGCCAGCAGTGTGCTGCAGCTGCCAAAAAAGCCAACTCAGTGCTAGGCTGCATTAACAGAGGGAGAGAACCAAGATTATGTGAAGCGTTAATACCACTTTACAATGTCTTGGTAAGGCCACACTTGGAATACTGCATCCAGTTTTGGTCACCACGATGTAAAAAAGATGTTGAGACTCTAGAAAGAGTACAGAGAAGAGCAACAAAGATGATTAGGGGACTGGAGGCTAAAGCATGTAAGGAACGGTTGCTGGAATTGGCTATGGCTAGTTTAATGAAGAGAAGGATGAGGGGGGGGACAGGATAGCAGTCTTCCAGTATCTCAGCGGCTGCCCACAAAGAAGAGGGAATTAAGCTATTCTCCAAAGCCCCTGAAGGCAGGACAAGAAGCCACGGGTGGAAACTAACCAAGGAGAGAAGCAACCTGGAACTAAGGAGAAACTTCCTGACAGTCAGAACAATTAACCAGTGGAACAATCTGCCTCCAGAAGCAGTAAATGCTCCAACACTGGAAGTTTTTAAGAAGAGACTGGACAGCCATTTGTCTGAAATGGTACAGGGTTCCCTGCCTGAGCAGGGGGTTGGACTAGATGCCCTCCAAGGTCCCTTCCAAGTTTATTATTATTATTAATTCTCTCTCATCATTATTAATCCCCCATGGGAGGGGGGATTATGATGGGGAGAAAGGAAGCTGGCGATTGACACGCTCCCCTCTCCAAGGTCTACATCCGTGTTTCTCAAACTTGGCAACTCCGACAGCTGCGGAGTCCCCTCGCCGACAGTCGCCCTTTGCAGCCCCCTCCCCTGGCTGAGGGAAAGGCGTCGCCCCCCGCCGAGCCCCGGGTCCCCCTCCTGCCCCCCCCCTCTCTGCGGCGAGGCGAGCTTGTCCCGGGCTGCGGCCCCGGCCGGGGAGGGCTCCGTTGCCAGGAGGAGTCCCCCCCACGCCTCCCCCTCAAGGCCAGCAGCGTCCCCGGACGGTCTCCGAGGAGCGGAAGGGCAGACTCGCTCCTCGGCCAGGTTAATGGGTCGGGTCGGCTGCAACTGGGCTCAGACGCGGACCTGGCGTTGCCGGTCCAGGAAAGGCGCAGCACATCCAGTCGCGTCCCGGACACGAGCCCAGCGCTGAAGTGCGCCGAGGAGCCTCGCCGGGGCCTGGGGCCGGCCGGGCGCTTCTGCGCCGAGGAAGCTGGAGCAGGACGGGGGAGAGCGGCCTTCTGCGCCCCCCCCTGACAGAGAGGGAGGGAGGGAGGGAGGGGATGGGAGGCGGCGGGTCCGGGCGAGGCCCGCTCCGGGTAGGCGGGGCTGCGGGGCGCAGGGTATAAAAGTCGGCCCCGAGGTCCGGGCTCAGCTCGCTCCCTCCTCCTCCTCGTCGCCGACCGTCTCTCCAGCGCTCCGTCCTCCAGCAGCCAGCATGGTGCACTGGACGCCCGTACAGAAGCAGCTGATCACCGCCCTCTGGAGCGAGGTGGACGTGCTCGAAGTGGACGCTGCCACCCTCGGGAGGTAAGAGCTGCGGCCGGGCCGGGGGAGGGCAGGGCAGGCCCCGCAGGGACCCCCCCCACCGTCTCCTCCTCCTCCTCCCCTTTCTCTCTCCCTCCCTCCCCTGGCAGACTGCTGGTGGTGTACCCCTGGACCCAGCGCTACTTCGCCCACTTCGGGAACCTCTCCGGCCCCAGCGCCATCTCCGCCAACCCCCTGGACGTGGACCCCGAGAACTTCAGGGTGAGGTGGAACCCCCCCCCGCCTCCCTCCCGGGCTGGGCACCTCCTCTCCTTGGCACCAGGGCAGCCTTTTCCGGCTGGGTCCTGCCCTGAAATGGCGGCAGTGGCCCCGTTCAGGGCCAGGAAGGAGCCAAAAGTCTCCCAGGAGAGGGACCGCTGTCCGGTCACAGGGCTGACCTGGATCAGAGGGACAATTGATTGGCGCAGTCCAGGAGGGAAAGGTGGAGCGTCTGAACATGTCCACTGCTCCTTCTGGGTTCCGTGTCAGGGCGGGGGCAGTTGTGGGGCGGGGGGGGGTCAAAGGGCAGGGATGCCAGCCAAGGCTCCTCTTGCAGCAGGTGTCAGTCCCCCCCCTCCTCTCTTCCAGCTTCTGGGCAACGTCCTCATCATTGTCCTGGCCGGCGACCATGGGGAATAGTTTACCCCCAGCACCCACGCCGCCTATCAGAAGCTGACCAATGTGGTGGCCCACGCCTTGGCCTACCGCTACCACTAGACCTCCCAGTAGGCATGGCAGCCGCCTGCCCCCCCTCGCCATGCCTGGAGCCCCTCCTAGCCCACGGATGACGCAATAAAAGTTCTCCCCAGAACAAGCAGAATGTTGTGCTTTTGTGGTCCTGGGAGGGAGACTGGGGGGAGGAGAGCAGTCTTGCTGGGTCACCCGAAGCCCCCCCCCCCGCCTGACCCCAGGGAAGCACAGTTGGGGGCTGAGGGAAAGGAACAGAATTTCTTTGGGGCAAAGCCATTTGCTGAACTCACTGAACTCTGCAGTTTCTGGGGGGGGGTGTTCTTCCTTTGCTGGGGGAGGGGTCCGTTTCTAGAGCCCCCATCCTCCTCCACCCCAAGCTTTGGAGGTTAAGAAAGGAAATAGGACTTCAACCCAGAAACTGGGGAGGGGAACCTTAATAATTTCTTACATGGGGGGGGGAGAGCACAATAAATTGACACAACTTGCTAAGATCTCACTGCCCCCCCCCTCCAATATTCACCAAATTTAGCTCATGCAGGCCTGGGGGGAGGGGGCTTTGGGGAAAGAGCAGAAGATGCCGGCAACAGAGCTAATGGGGAGGCTGGGAGAGGCGGGGGAGGGGGAGATCAGCTGGCCTAACCTGCCCCGTGTCCAGTGGGGAACTGAGCAGGGTGCCACACAGACAGAGGCCCTGCTCAAAGCCCACCCTTCTCAAGCCCTCTTGTGGGGCTCAGAGGCAGGAGGGCAGGGAAGCAGGTTGGGGAGCCCCTCCCCCAAGGAAACGACCCCCTTCGGTTTCCCCACGGCTGAACCCAGGCGCAATAGCCTTGCCTTCCAGAAGCATTGATGTATTTATTAGATGCGACTCAACCCCGGGAGCCCCCACACAACAATGCAGCAATAGCAACAATAACGGCCCTTAACAACAATCCCATAAACAGCACACAGAAAACTCCACCTTTGGGGCCTCCCAGCCTGCCCCAAGGCATGTGGGAAGAGCCCTGTCTTCATGGGGGTGGAGGGGGGGGCTGTTGCATCCTAAGGGCAGGAGAGTTGCAAGGAAGCCGCCATGCTGCCTGGCTCCACCAGGGGGCAGCCTTTGAGGGAAGGGGAGGGAACTTGACACAGGTCGGCAGGGGGGGCATCCAAAGAGAGGGAAGGGAGGCGGGGTGGGGGGAGTGGGGCAGAGACCCCCCTGCTTCAGTGGCCGCCCTTCCTAGGACCCTCCCCACCTGCCTTTTGCCCAAGGGGGCAGAGAGGACGCTAGAGGGACCCTCCTTCCTCCTCGCCCCAGGCTAAAACCTGCAAAGAATGATTGCAGGAACCGGGAATGTCACTTTTAACGAAGAGAAGGACAGGATAGCAGTCTTCCAATATCTGAGGGGCTGCCCCAAAGAAGAGGGAGTCAAGCTCTTCTCCAGAGACCCTGAAGAAGCCGGGACAAGAAGCAACGGAGGGAAACTCACCAAGGAGAGAACCAAACTTAGAAATATCAAATAAGAAGAAACTTCCTGACAGGGAGAACAATCAGTGGAAAGACGTTTCCTGCAAGAGTTGTCGCTGGAGGTTTCCAAGGAAAGACTGGACAGCCACCTGTCTGGGAAGGTCTAGGCCAGGGGTAGGCAACCTTGGCTCTTTTATGACTCGTGGACTTCAACTCCCAGAATTCCTGAGCCAGCTATGCTGGGAGTTGAAGTCCACGAGTCATAAAAGAGCCAAGGTTGCCTACCCCTGGTCTAGGCTCTCCTGTTTGAGCAGGGGGCTGGACTAGAAGACCTCCAAGGTCCCTCCCAGCACTTACTCTTCCTGGGCCAGAGACTCATCCCTCCCTCCTTGCCTCCACCATGCTCAGACCCAGGGGGGCTGGGCACCAGCAGGGCTCCTCTGCCAGCCCCCCCCCTTGTTCCCCCGGAGGGCCCACCTGCTGGGATCCTTTCCCCCTGGGGGCTGCTCAAGGTCTGTGGTGGGAACGGGTTGCCTGGCTGCTCCTGTCCCCGTGCTGGGAAGCCCTGGGACTGTGTGCCCGCACCCATCCTGCAGGGAAGCCTTGCTGCCCAGGCCGAGGGCCCCGTAATGGCAAGATTGGGGGGGGTTCTTGAGGGTGCCCCCTGGAGAATCAGCCTTCCCGGCCAGCTTCCTTTTGCCTTGAGCCTCAACCCCTATTGGGAGCACCTGGCTGGCTTTCGTTTGGACTCCAGGCCGGTCGGGTCTTCGCTTGCCTTTGGTTCTGGATAATTCCTGGCAGAGTGTGGCTGTGGGTCTGTGGGCTGTTGCTATTCCTAAGGGTTGAAGAACTCTGGGTGTCGTTTCCGTCACCCCCGTTTGTATCTGGTACGATTAGTGTTTACTCAGTGGTCGGCTGTGTGGTGCGTTGTGGTTTAGGTGCTGTCAGAATACAAAGATTCTCAGAGAGCTGTTGTGGAGAAAGGCGCCAGGCAGCCATTTCTCCTCCACTTTTCTTTGCGTTGTGGTGCTGCAGGGGGTCCTGCCCCCCCCTCAAAGAGGGACTGGAGGCAGCTCCTTTGTGTGTGGTGGTGGGGGGTTAATTGCGAAGCTGAGGATCTGGTCTGTGTGCGTAGGATGGCGGCAGACGTGGGTTTCCAGCTCTCTGTTGTCCCGTTTCCTTACAGGTCGATGTTGAGGGATGGGAGTCCATTGTCTATTTCCTCTTTGTGTGTGAACTTATCCCAGGGAATGTGTTACTGAGGGTTATGGAGGGGGGGGGTGTTTCCTCAATTTGGGAACGTTTCATGATGACACAGGAGTCATTGACATAAGCGTGTCCAGAATCTTGCTTGGGTGGTGGGTAGGGCTATGGATTCGAGTCACTGCATGGCTGCTTCTGCTATTGGGCCTGATATGGGGAATCCCACCGGGGTGCCTTGTACTTGCTTATAGATTTTCCTGTTGAATTTGAAGTAGGTGTTGAGGCTTCCCATTGAACCTGGGAAAGTACTGGCAAAAATGTTGGAATAGACAACATCACTACCAGATGGAGCTGTAGCTGGCTGGCAAACCATACTCAACGAGTAGTCCTCAGGGGCACCACATCCACCTGGAGAGAAGCAAGCAGTGTGTACCACAAGGCTCCGTCTTAGGTCCAGCCCTCCTGAACACCTTCATCAATGACTTAGATGAGGGAATTGAAGGGGAACTCATCAAATCTGCAGATGACACCAAACTGGCAGGAGTAGCCAACACCTCAGAAGACAGGATTCAAAAAGATTCTGATAAACTGGAACAAAGGGCCCTAACCAACAAAATGAGTTTCAATGTGGAGAAAAGCAAAGTTTTAAAACACTTAGGCAGGAAAAATCAAAGATATAAGAACAGATTAGGCGAGACCAGGCTCAGAAACAGCAACTGTGAGAGGGACCTTGGAGTCCTAGTTGGCGATCCCTTGACCATGAGCCAGCCGTGTGCAGCAGCAGCCAAAAAAGCTAATACAATCCTGGGTTGCATAAACAGAGGCATAGAATTATAATCGCACGTTAGTATCACTTTATAAAACCTAGGTAAAACCAGACTGGAATGCTGCATTCAATTTTGGTCACCACATTACAAAAAAGATGTTGAGACTTGGAAAGAAATGCAGAGAAGAGCAACTAGGATAATTAAAGGCCTGGAGAGTAAAACATACGAAGAACGGCTGCAGGATTTGGCTCTGGCTATTCCAGAGAAAGACAGAGACAGAGAAAGACAGCATACTAAAAAGCAGAGACATCACCCTGCCAACAAAAGTGTGTATAGTCCAGGCCATGGTTTTCCCAGTTCCAATGTATGGCTGTGAAAGTTGGACCATAAGAAAGGCTGAGCGCCAAAGAATGGAGGCCTTTGAACTCTGGTGCTGGAGAAGACTCCTGTGAGTCTTCTCCAGCACCACAGGAGTCTTCTCCAGCACCAGTCTTCTTCAACTCCCAGAAGTCCTCAGCCAGCCATGCTGAAGGAAAGGGAGGTTTCCCAGCTGAGCCATGCTGGCTCAGGAATTCTGGAAGTTGAAGTCCACGAGTCATGAGGGGGCCTTAGTTCCCCCATGCTGGCTTAGGAATTGTGGGAGTTGAAGTCCATGAGTCATGAAGGGGCCATAGGTCCCCCATGCTGGCTTAGGAATTCTGGGAGTTGAAGTCCATGAGTCATGAAGGGGCTATAGTTCCCTCATGCTGGCTTAGGAATTCTGGGAGTTGAAGTCCAGGAGTCATAAAAGAGCCAAGGCTGCCTCCCCCTGGCCTAGACCCTTTCTGGAGGGTCCCAACTAACACATGGTTCTGAGATGATGGCCACTCCAACTCCCTGGGCAGTGGTGGGATTCAAATCTGAGAACAACAGGTTCTCTGTGTGGATGCTGCTTCTGGAAGTCCATTCTGGGCCTGGGCAACCAAAAAATAGCTACCAGTTCTGCCAAAGTGGGGCGAACTGGTTGAATCCCACCACTGTCACTGGGTCACCCTGACTTGCTCCCCTCTCTCCTCTTCTTCCAAGAATTCAACAGGATGCCCAGATTGCCCGCAACAACAACCCTGTGGAGTAGGCTGGGTTCAGTTGAAGGTGGAACCGCATCTACATGGAGGGAAGTGTGTAGTGGGGTGCCCCAGGGCTCTGTTCTGGGCCCAGTGCTCTTCAACATCTTCGTCAACGATTTGGACGAGGGGATAGATGGGGAAACCATCAAATTTGCTGATGACACCAAGCTGGCAGGAATAGCCAACACTCCAGAAGACAGGCTTAGGATACAGGAGGATCTGGACAGACTTGAACACTGGGCGCTATCTAATAACATGAAATTCAATGGTGAAAAAAGCAAGGTTCTACATTTAGGCAAGAAAAACCAAATGCACAGGTATAGTATAGGGGGTACTGTTGAGTCCTTCGCGGAAGGCAAGACACGAGAAGCAGTTGTAGTTCTCAGGTTTTCTTTATTCTGTGTTCAGCTTACAGATAGAAGGCTTCAGCAGCGCCCAAAAGCTCCCAGCCTCTTATATAGGCATTTCCCAGGTCAATGTGTTACTTTTCCCGCGCCAGCACCCGCGCATGCGCACAGGCGCTGGCGACAGCCTGTCTGGTCCCGGGCAGCTTTGCACCTGCCCGGGACTGCCTGCAAACGCCCCGAGCCCGTTTGCAAGGCTCGGGACATAACACCCCTTTCCCCCGGGCTAAAACTACTACCAAAATACAATCATTTTTTATTCAGTATTCTACTCCCCAGTGCTCCTACTGTTAATTGGCTTTTGTTTAGCCAGCAATGTTATGTAATCCTGCCCGGGACTGCCTGCAAACGCCCCAAGCCCGTTTGCAAGGCTCGGGACATAACAGGTACCTTGCTCAATAGTAGTAACTATTGAATCCTAGTGGATAATCCCTTAAATATGAGCCAGCAGTGTGCTGCAGCTGCCAAAAAAGCCAACTCAGTGCTAGGCTGCATTAACAGAGGGAGAGAATCAAGATTATGTGAAGCGTTAATACCACTTTACAATGTCTTGGTAAGGCCACACTTGGAATCCTGCATCCAGTTTTGGTCACCACGATGTAAAAAAGATGTTGAGACTCTAGAAAGAGTACAGAGAAGAGCCACAAAGATGATTAGGGGACTGGAGGCTAAAGCATGTAAGGAACGGTTGCTGGAATTGGCTATGTCTAGTTTAATGAAGAGAAGGATGAGGGGGGGACAGGATAGCAGTCTTCCAGTATCTCAGCGGCTGCCCACAAAGAAGAGGGAATTAAGCTATTCTCCAAAGCCCCTGAAGGCAGGACAAGAAGCCACGGGTGGAAACTAACCAAGGAGAGAAGCAACCTGGAACTAAGGAGAAACTTCCTGACAGTCAGAACAATTAACCAGTGGAACAATCTGCCTCCAGAAGCGGTGAATGCTCCAACACTGGAAGTTTTTAAGAAGAGACTGGACAGCCATTTGTCCGAAATGGTATAGGGTTTCCTGCCTGAGCAGGGGGTTGGACTAGATGACCTCCAAGGTCAACCCCCCACCACCACACACAAAGGAGCTGCCTCCAGTCCCTCTTTGGGGGGGGGCAGGACCCCCTGCAGCACCACAATGCAGAGAAAAGTGGAGGAGAAATGCCTGCCTGGCGCCTTTCTCCACAACAGCTCTCTGAGAAACTTTGTATTCCGACAGCACCAAAAACACAATGCACCACACAGCCGACCACTGAGTAAACACTAATCCTACCAGATACAAACGGGGGTGACAGAAATGACAGCCAGAGTTCTCCAACCCTTAGGAATAGCAACAGCCCACAGACCCACAGCCACACTCTGCCAGGAATTATCCAGAACCAAAGACAAGCGAAGACCCGACCGGCCTGGAGTCCAAACGAAAGCCAGCCAGGTGCTCCCAATAGGGGTTGAGGCTCAAGGCAAAAGGAAGCTGGCCGGGAAGGCTGATTCTCCAGGGGGCACCCTCAAGAACCCCCCCCAATCTTGCCATTACGGGGCCCTCGGCCTGGGCAGCAAGGCTTCCCTGCAGGATGGGTGCGGGCACACAGTCCCAGGGCTTCCCAGCACGGGGACAGGAGCAGCCAGGCAACCCGTTCCCACCACAGACCTTGAGCAGCCCCCAGGGGGAAAGGATCCCAGCAGGTGGGCCCTCCGGGGAACAAGGGGGGGGGCTGGCAGAGGAGCCCTGCTGGTGCCCAGCCCCCCTGGGTCTGAGCATGGTGGAGGGAAGGAGGGAGGGATGAGTCTCTGGCCCAGGAAGAGTAAGTGCTGGGAGGGACCTTGGAGGTCTTCTAGTCCAGCCCCCTGCTCAAACAGGAGAGCCTAGACCAGGGGTAGGCAACCTTGGCTCTTTTATGACTCGTGGACTTCAACTCCCAGCATAGCTGGCTCAGGAATTCTGGGAGTTGAAGTCCACGAGTCATAAAAGAGCCAAGGTTGCCTACCCCTGGCCTAGACCTTCCCAGACAGGTGGCTGTCCAGTCTTTCCTTGGAAACCTCCAGCGACAACTCTTGCAGGAAACGTCTTTCCACTGATTGTTCTCCCTGTCAGGAAGTTTCTTCTTATTTGATATTTCTAAGTTTGGTTCTCTCCTTGGTGAGTTTCCCTCCGTTGCTTCTTGTCCTGGCTTCTTCAGGCTCTCTGGAGAAGAGCTTGACTCCCTCTTCTTTGGGGCAGCCCCTCAGATATTGGAAGACTGCTATCCTGTCCTTCTCTTCGTTAAAAGTGACATTCCCGGTTCCTGCAATCATTCTTTGCAGGTTTTAGCCTGGGGCGAGGAGGAAGGAGGGTCCCTCTAGCGTCCTCTCTGCCCCCTTGGGCAAAAGGCAGGTGGGGAGGGTCCTAGGAAGGGCGGCCACTGAAGCAGGGGGGTCTCTGCCCCACTCCCACCCCCCTGCCTCCCTTCCCTCTCTTTGGATGCCCCCCCTGCCGACCTGGGTCAAGTTCCCTCCCCTTCCCTCAAAGGCTGCCCCCTGGTGGAGCCAGGCAGCATGGCGGCTTCCTTGCAACTCTCCTCCTGCCCTTAGGATGCAACAGCCCCCCCCCTCCACCCCCATGAAGACAGGGCTCTTCCCACATGCCTTGGGGCAGGCTGGGAGGCCCCAAAGGTGGAGTTTTCTGTGTGCTGTTTATGGGATTGTTGTTAAGGGCCGTTATTGTTGCTATTGCTGCATTGTTGTGTGGGGGCTCCCGGGGTTGAGTCGCATCTAATAAATACATAAATGCTTCTGGAAGGCAAGGCTATTGCGCCTGGGTTCAGCCGTGGGGAAACCGAAGGGGGTCGTTTCCTTGGGGGAGGGGCTCCCCAACCTGCTTCCCTGCCCTCCTGCCTCTGAGCCCCACAAGAGGGCTTGAGAAGGGTGGGCTTTGAGCAGGGCCTCTGTCTGTGTGGCACCCTGCTCAGTTCCCCACTGGACACGGGGCAGGTTAGGCCAGCTGATCTTCCCCTCCCCCGCCTCTCCCAGCCTCCCCATTAGCTCTGTTGCCAGCATCTTCTGCTCTTTCCCCAAAGCCCCCCTCCCCCCAGGCCTGCATGAGCTAAATTTGGTGAATATTGGAGGGGGGGCAGTGAGATCTTAGCAAGTTATGTCAATTTATTGTGCTCTCCCCCCCCATGTAAGAAATAATTAAGGTTCCCCTCCCCAATTTCTGGGTTGAAGTCCCATTTCCTTTCTTAACCTCCAAAGCTTGGGGTGGAGGAGGATGGGGGCTCTAGAAACGGACCCCTCCCCCAGCAAAGGAAGAACACCCCCCCCCGAAACTGCAGAGTTCAGTGAGTTCAGCAAATGGCAGAACTGTTGCTTCTCCAGCCCCGACTTTGCCCCAAAGAAATCCTGTTCCTTTCCCTCAGCCCCCAACTGTGCTTCCCTGGGGTCAGGCGGGGGGGGGGGCTTCGGGTGACCCAGCAAGACTGCTCTCCTCCCCCCAGTCTCCCTCCCAGGACCACAAAAGCACAACATTCTGCTTGTTCTGGGGAAACTTTTATTGCGTCATCCGTGGGCTAGGAGGGGCTCCAGGCATGGCGAGGGGGGGCAGGCGGCTGCCATGCCTACTGGGAGGCCTAGTGGTAGCGGTAGGCCAAGGCGTGGGCCACCACATTGGTCAGCTTCTGAAAGGCGGCGTGGGTGCTGGGGGTAAACTATTCCCCATGGTCGCCGGCCAGGACAATGACGATGACGTTGCCCAGAAGCTGGAAGAGAGGAGGGGGGGGAACTGACACCTGCTGCAAGAGGAGCCTTAGCTGGCATCTCTGCCCTTTGACCCCCCCGCCCCACCCCTGCCCCCGCCCTGACACGGAACCCAGAATGAGCAGTGGACATGTTCAGACGCTCCACCTTTCCCTCCTGGACTGCGCCAATCAATTGTCCCTCTGATCCAGGTCAGCCCTGTGACCGGACAGCGGTCCCTCTCCTGGGAGGCTTTTGGCTCCTTCCTGGCCCTGAACGGGGCCACTGCCGCCATTTCAGGGCAGGACCCAGCCGGAAAAGGCTGCCCTGGTGCCAAGGAGAGGAGGTGCCCAGCCCGGGAGGGAGGCGGGGGGGGGGTTCCACCTCACCCTGAAGTTCTCGGGGTCCACGTGCAGCTTCTCGTAGTGCAGCTCACTCAGCTTGGAGAAGGTCTCCTTGATGCTGTCTATGTTCTTGATGGCCTCCCCGAAGGCGCTCAGCACCTTCTTCCCGTGGGCCCTGACCAGGGGGTTGGCACAGATGGCGCTGGGGCCGGAGAGGTTCCCGAAGTGGGGGAAGAAGCACTGGGTCCAGGGGTACACCACCAGCAGTCTGCCAGGGGAGGGAGGGAGAGAGAAAGGGGAGGAGGAGGAGGAGACGGTGGGGGGGGTCCCTGCGGGGCCTGCCCTGCCCTCCCCCGGCCCGGCCGCAGCTCTTACCTCCCGAGGGTGGCAACGTCCACTTCGAGCACGTCCACCTCGCTCCAGAGGGCGGTGATCAGCTGCTTCTGTACGGGCGTCCAGTGCACCATGCTGGCTGCTGGAGGACGGAGCGCTGGAGAGACGGTCGGCAAGGAGGAGGAGGAGGGAGGGAGCTGAGCCCGGACCTCGGGGCCGACTTTTATACCCTGCGCCCCGCAGCCCCGCCTACCCGGAGCGGGCCTCGCCCGGACCCGCCGCCTCCCATCCCCTCCCTCCCTCCCTCCCTCCCTCCCTCTCTGTCGGGGGGGGCGCAGAAGGCCGCTCTCCCCCGTCCTGCTCCAGCTTCCTCGGCGCAGGAGCGCCACGGCCGGCCCCAGGCCCCGGCGAGGCTCCTCGGCGCACTTCAGCGCTGGGCTCGTGTCCGGGACGCGACTGGATCTGCTGCGCCTTTCCTTGACCGGCAACGCCAGGTCCGCGTCTGAGCCCAGTTGCAGCCGACCCGACCCGTTAAACTGGCCGAGGAGCGAGTCTGCCCCTCCGCCAGCCATCCGCCCGTCCAGGTCCGCTCCTCGGAGACCGTCCGGGGAGGCTGCTGGCCTTGAGGGGGAGGCGTGGGGGGGACTCCTCCTGGCAACGGAGCCCTCCCCGGCCGGGGCCGCAGCCCGGGACAAGCTCGCCTCGCCGCAGGGGGGGGCAGGAGGGGACCCGGGGCTCGGCGGGGGGCGACGCCTTTCCCTCAGCCAGGGGAGGGGGCTGCAAAGGGCGACGGTCGGCGAGGGGACTCCGCAGCTGTCGGAGTTGCCAAGTTTGAGAAACACGGATGTAGACCTTGGAGAGGGGAGCGTGTCAATCGCCAGCTTCCTTTCTGCCCCATCATAATCCCCCCTCCCATGGGGGATTAATAATGATGAGAGAGAATTAATAATAATAATAAACTTGGAAGGGACCTTGGAGGGCATCTAGTCCAACCCCCTGCTCAGGCAGGGAACCCTGTACCATTTCAGACAAATGGCTGTCCAGTCTCTTCTTAAAAACTTCCAGTGTTGGAGCATTTACTGCTTCTGGAGGCAGAGTGGTTCCACTGGTTAATTGTTCTGACTGTCAGGAAGTTTCTCCTTAGTTCCAGGTTGCTTCTCTCCTTGGTTAGTTTCCACCCGTGGCTTCTTGTCCTGCCTTCAGGGGCTTTGGAGAATAGTGTAATTCCCTCTTCTTTGTGGGCAGCCGCTGAGATACTGGAAGACTGCTATCCTGTCCCCCCCTCATCCTTCTCTTCATTAAACTAGACATAGCCAATTCCAGCAACCGTTCCTTACATGCTTTAGCCTCCAGTCCCCTAATCATCTTTGTTGCTCTTCTCTGTACTCTTTCTAGAGCAGTGGTTCTCAACCTTTCTAATGCCGTGACCCCATAATACAGTTCCCCATGTTGTGGTGACCCCCAAGTGGGTGTGGCCACCAATAAGAGGGAGTAGGACAGCTAGGGAAAAGGGAACAAAATGGTGGACAGCATGGTTTGGCGACCCCCATGAAATGGTCGTTCGACCCCAAATGGGGTCCCGACCCACAGGTTGAGAACCACTGTTCTAGAGTCTCAACATCTTTTTTACATCGTGGTGACCAAAACTGGATGCAGTATTCCAAGTGTGGCCTTACCAAGACATTGTAAAGTGGTATTAACGCTTCACATAATCTTGATTCTCTCCCTCTGTTAATGCAGCCTAGCACTGAGTTGGCTTTTTTGGCAGCTGCAGCACACTGCTGGCTCATATTTAAGGGATTATCCACTAGGATTCAATAGTTACTACTATTGAGCAAGGTACCTGTTATGTCCCGAGCCTTGCAAACGGGCTTGGGGCGTTTGCAGGCAGTCCCGGGCAGGTGCAAAGCTGCCCGGGACCAGACAGGCTGTCGCCAGCGCCTGTGCGCATGCGCGGATGTGGCGCGGGAAAAGTAACCCATTGACCTGGGAAATGCCTATATAAGAGGCTGGGAGCTTTTGGGCGCTGCTGAAGCCTTCTATCTGTAAGCTGAACACAGAATAAAGAAAAACTGAGAACTACAACTGCTTCTCGTGTCTTCTCTTCCGCGAAGGACTCAACACTGGCGAAGAGGATGGGATGCCTTACATCGCCTGGAAAGGAAAAGGCGTAAGCTTACACAAGTGAGTCCTGAGCGGTGGAACGGCGTTGACTCGGCAGGTACCCGCCAATTCAGTGCGCATTCGGGGGTAGGCTGGCTGATAAACCCGTCTCCTAAAAATGGCAAAGGTTGGAAGGCTTTTGGAGTTTGACATCTCACATCCAGAGCGGTGGGAGTCCTACGTAGCCAGGGTGGAGAACTACTTCAAGGTGAACCAAGTGAGGGAAGATAGCTTGAAGGCTGCCACCCTGCTTTGTGTCTGCGGTCAAGACGCCTTGAAATCGCAGAGCAGCACCAGTTCCATTAGAGTCTGTCAGCTACGCAGATCTAAAGAAGCTATTGAAGGAGCACTTCCAGCCCAAGATGTCCGTCATCACATGGCGCCACACCTTCGAGCAGAGGGATCAACGATCCGGAGAGTCGGCCAAAGAGTACATCGCCGCATTGAGGAAGGCCGCCAAGCACTGCGAGTTCAAGGACCTCGAAGAACGACTAAGGGACCGATTTGTGTGCGGGTTAAGGCATCGAGATCTACAACAGAGGCTTTTCGCCAAAGAAGACTTGTCCTCCCAAGATGCCTTAAGAGAGGTCACCACAGAAGCAGCAGCAGGCGGCGCCGTCAAGAACATGCGGCCGATCAGGAACAGTCCAGATGTCGCATCCGTGCACCAAGAAGACGTCCAAGGGAACTCCGACGAGGATCCGGACGAGGAAGTCGACCGTCTCCACCCCACGAAGGAAGGGAATCAGAAGGGAAGCTCTTCAGCTCCGCTCAAGTGCATCGGCTGTGGAGGTTGCCACAGGAGAACCGACTGCAAGTTCCGCTCCGCTACCTGCCGGGCATGTGGAAAACAAGGACACATTGCAGCTGTGTGTCTGGGCCGACGAAAGGTACAACCTCAGGAAGAACTGCGCCTGAAAGGTACCAGGGTCCCCATTCAGAATAGGGTAGGTTTTTGCGCTTCGCGAAGGAGCATCTTCAGGACAGGCACACACAAGCCCATTAAGAAAAAGCTGTCACTCAAGGTGAAGCTACAAGGGGTTCCATTAACTATGGAACTAGACACGGGGTCTGCTCTTTCAGTCATCTCCTTGCATACATTTAGGAAGATTTGTTCCAGCAGTGGAACTCAGGCCAAGTTAAGGCCTTCTGACATTGTGTTAACAGATTTTCAAAATTCAAGAGTGTGTGTTAAGGGGGAGGCCACCCTTAACGTGCAGTACAAGAATTTTGAAGGTCCACTAGACCTATTAGTAGTAGGGGGTGAACGAACGAGTCTCATAGGACTCGATTGGTTTGAGTCCTTGGGGATTCACGTCACAGGGCTCAACAGCTTACAAACACTCGACCTACAGGAAGTCTGCAAAGAATTTGCAGATGTTTTCAGCCCCCAGCTGGGCACATTCAAAGGACCCCCTGTGTCCTTAAAACTAGACCCCACTGTCACTCCCATTACAATTAAAGCAAGAAAGGTCCCTTTTGCTTTGAAGAGTAAAATTGACACTGAGTTCGACAAACTGATCCAACAGGGAATTCTAGAACCTGTTGATTCCAGTCCTTGGGAGACCCCCATTGTCACGCCTCTAAAGGCACATGGGGACATTTGCATTTGTGCTGATTACAAATGCACTCTTAATAAGGCATTGCAGCAACATGCCTATCCTGTTCCTGTGGTCAGTCATATCCTGGCCTCCCTCAAGGGGGGGCGTGTTTTTGCAAAGCTTGACCTAGTTCAAGCATATCAACAGCTGCCTGTTGATGATGATGCTGCCATAGCTCAGATTATTGTGACCCACAGAGGGGCCTTTAAGGTAAAAAGGCTACAGTTTGGAGTGAATGTCGCTCCTGGGATTTTCCAAAGCGTAATGGAAGACACACTACGGGGTATACCAGGGGTTTGCCCCTACTTTGATGATGTTTTAATTGCAGGAGACTCCACACACCTTCTAGCTGAAAGGCTAAGGGCTGTTCTGTTAAGATTCAGGAAAACAGGCCTCAAGCTCAAAAAAGACAAATGCAAAATTGGGGTGCCTTCTACTGAATTTCTGGGGTTCAAAATTGATGCTGCCAAGATTCACCCTGCTGAATCCAAACTAACTGCTATTTTAGAAGTCTAAGGCCGAACTTCAGGCCTTTCTGGGCCTCCTGAATTTCTACAATTCCTTTCTTCCACATAAAGCTAGTGTAGCTGAGCCTCTTCACAGGCTATTAGATAAACAAACAGTGTGGCAGTGGTCACAAACACATGAGGCTAGCTTCAACGAGGTCAAGGCCTTGCTCACTTCTAACAGTGTACTTGCACACTTCAATGAGTCCCTTCCTGTGTGCATCGCTTGTGATGCATCCCCTTAAGGGGTAGGAGCTGTCCTGAGCCACCTCAGGTCTGATGGAACTCAGGTTCCTGTTGCATATTACTCCAGAACATTGTCTTCTGCTGAGCGCAACTACGCTCAGATAGACAGGGAGGCTCTGGCTGTTGTTGCTGGAATTAAAAAATTCCATGATTTTCTATATGGCAGTCATTTCATGGTCTTCACTGACCATAAGCCTCTGCTGGGACTGTTTACCACATGTAAGCAGACTCCCCAAATCATTTCCCCTGGAATGCTTAGGTGGTCTATTTTTTTGTCTGCATATGATTTTTCCTTCACAATCCTGGGAAAGAAATGGGCCATGCTGATGGCCTCAGTAGATTGCCCCTGCCAGTAGTAGAAGCTGACCCTGCGCCAGCTGTCAACATTCTATCAATCCAAGCCTTGCCCGAGCTCCCTCTTAGTGCCAGGGATGTTACCGCTGAAACAGGTACAGATCACACACTTTCACGTGTCCGCTCCTGGGTCCTGTCTGGGTGGCCTGAGCACTGCCCTAGTCCTGAGTTTCAGAGTTTCTGGTCCCAAAGGAACGAACTGTCCCTTTCTCAGGGTTGTCTGCTTTGGGGAAACAGAGTTGTCATTCCCACCTCAATGAGGACTAGGGTCTTAGAATCCCTCCACGAGGGTCATCCTGGCATTGTTCGTATGAAGGCTCTTGCACGCAGCCACTTGTGGTGGCCTGCTTTAGATAAAGATATTGAGGCTAAGGTACACGCATGCCACCTGTGCCAACGATCTCACCCAGAGATGCCCCAAGCTCCTGTGCATAGATGGGAGGAAACGCAGTCCCCTTGGTCTAGGGTGCACATTGACAGGTTGGCTGACTTTCTCCTTTCTTATCGCACCACACCGTCCACTTCTACAGGGAGAAGCCCAGCTGAACTTCGCTGGGGGCGTCAACTTACTACTAAGCTTGACCGGTTGCATCTGGACAGACTGCCTTCATCTACCACATCCTAGGGCACCTAGACAACTGCTTGTGGGTGCCCCGGTCTGGACCCGCAATTACGGGCCTGGTCATACATGGGTCCCCGCTTCTGTTTCCAGGTTCACAGGTCCTCTATCCTACAAAGTAGCCCTGGACAACGGTCGTGTCCTGCGCAGGCACATCGACCAACTCCGCCCTAGGCGGGATCTTCCATCTGAGACTCCTGGGTCTTTTCCAGGGGGGGAGGGGGACCCTTTGGAGCAAAGGGAAGGGCACGAGCTGCTGCCAATAGAGCCAATGACGGCCCATTTCAAGCTTCCGCAAGTGCTCCGAAAAGGAATTCATGGAGCTTACCCAATCAACAGGCACTCACGCCTACTCCAGCCAGGGAGTCACCCCGGGGGCATAATTACTTTCCACACACACCACACAGCACTCCAGTCACGGAGGATACCCGGGAGCATCCCAACAAATCATTCCCCGCAAGAGAGCTGGCACATAACCCCCAGAGTTGGCCTGACCTTACCCCAAGTCCTACAGGGGGTCAAACATACAGGGAGGTGGTCGAGGAACCAAGTCCCGACTACAACATCTCTAGCCCAAATCAGGGAGTAACTGAGTTTTGGGAAGGCACAGAAACCCACACAAGCCCGGACACAGAACGGGGCTTAGGGGATGGACAGCCTCCTGACAGGTCTTGGACGGACCTAGGAGGGTCTACAGAGACGCCCAGCAGTGGCTATCACTTCAAGGGGCCCGAGGGCCTACAGCTAGACGGGTCAACCAGGTCACAAAGTGACAGAAGCCCTGGCCTGACGAACCCGGTGGGCAACCAAGCAGGCCAGGCATTGGGGCAAAGTCCTTGGAAGGCACCAAGGCATGATAAGGGGAACAGGCTCACGTCACCCCTCAGTCAGGGAACACCTGTCAGAAACCCAGAACTGAGAAGGTCACAGAGAGCAAGGAAATCTCCTAAGTACTTAGAGGATTACATAACATTGCTGGCTAAACAAAAGCCAATTAACAGTAGGAGCACTGGGGAGTAGAATACTGCATAAAAAATGATTGTATGTTGGTAGTAGTTTTAGCCCGGGGGAAAGGGGTGTTATGTCCCGAGCCTTGCAAACGGGCTCGGGGCGTTTTCAGGCAGTCCCGGGCAGGTGCAAAGCTGCCCGGGACCAGACAGGCTGTCGCCAGCGCCTGTGCGCATGCGTGGGTGCTGGCGCGGGAAAAGTAACACATTGACCTGGGAAATGCCTATATAAGAGGCTGGGAGCTTTTGGGCGCTGCTGAAGCCTTCTATCTGTAAGCTGAACACAGAATAAAGAAAACCTGAGAACTACAACTGCTTCTCGTGTCTTGCCTTCCACGAAGGACTCAACAGTACCCCCTATACTATACCTGTGCATTTGGTTTTTCTTGCTTAAATGTAGAACCTTGCTTTTTTCACCACTGAATTTCATTTTATTAGATAGCGCCCAGTGTTCAAGTCTGTCCAGATCCTCCTGTATCCTAAGCCTGTCTTCTGGAGTGTTGGCTATTCCTGCCAGCTTGGTGTCATCAGCAAATTTGATGGTTTCCCCATCTATCCCCTCGTCCAAATCGTTGACGAAGATGTTGAAGAGCACTGGGCCGAGAACAGAGCCCTGGGGCACCCCACTACACACTTCCCTCCATGTAGATGCGGTTCCATTGAGGACCATGCCCTTGGGTCCACCTTCAACTGAACCCAGCCTACTCCACAGGGTTGTTGTTGCGGGCAGTCTGGGCATCCTGTTGAACTCTTGGAAGAAGAGGAGAGAGGGGAGCAAGTCAGGGTGACCCAGTGACAGTGGTGGGATTCAACCAGTTCGCCCCACTTTGGCAGAACTGGTAGCTATTTTTTGGTTGCCCAGGCCCAGAATGGACTTCCAGAAGCAGCATCCACACAGAGAACCTGTTGTTCTCAGATTTGAATCCCACCACTGCCCAGGGAGTTGGAGTGGCCATCATCTCAGAACCATGTGTTAGTTGGGACCCTCCAGAAAGGGTCTAGGCCAGGGGAGGCAGCCTTGGCTCTTTTATGACTCCTGGACTTCAACTCCCAGAATTCCTAAGCCAGCATGAGGGAACTATGGCCCCCTCATGACTCGTGGACTTCAACTTCCAGAATTCCTGAGCCAGCATGGCTCAGCTGGGAAACCTCCCTTTCCCTCAGCATGGCTGGCTGAGGAATTCTGGGAGTTGAAGAAGACTGGTGCTGGAGAAGACTCCTGTGGTGCTGGAGAAGACTCGCAGGAGTCTTCTCCAGCACCAGAGTTCAATGGCCTCCATTCTTTGGCGCTCAGCCTTTTTTATGGTCCAACTTTCACAGCCATACATTGGAACTGGGAAAACCATGGCCTGGACTATACACACTTTTGTTGGCAGGGTGATGTCTCTGCTTTTTAGTATGCTGTCTTTCTCTGTCTCTGTCTTTCTCTGGAATAGCCAGAGCCAAATCCTGCAGCCGTTCTTCGTATGTTTTACTCTCCAGGCCTTTAATCATCCTAGTTGCTCTTCTCTGCATTTTTTTCCAAGTCTCAACATCTTTTTTGTAATGTGGTGACCAAAATTGAATGCAGTATTCCAGTCTGGTTTTACCTAGGTTTTATAAAGTGATACTAACGTGTGATTATAATTCTATGCCTCTGTTTATGCAACCCAGGATTGTATTAGCGAAGTTCAGCTGGGCTTCTCCCTGTAGAAGTGGACGGTGTGGTGCGATAAGAAAGGAGAAAGTCAGCCAACCTGTGGTGCCAGTCCCCATAGGTGAGTCTTTTCAAGGCGTCCTTTGTGATGCGCACCATGCGTTCAGCCATACCGTTGGTGGACGGGTGGAAGGGTGCAGACGTGGCATGACGAATCATGTTAGCCTGTAAGAAAGCTTGGAATTCGGAGGAAGTGAATTGAGGGCCGTTGTCAGACACAATGACATCAGGAAGCCCGTGTGCAGCAAAAATCCCCCTCAGTACCTGAATAGTCTTTGCAGTGGTAGTGGATGAGACAGGTACAACCTCAAGCCATTTTGAATGGCTGTCAACAAGGACCAAGAAGAACTGGCCCTGAAAGGGCCCAGCGTAGTCAATGTGCACCCTAGACCAAGGGGACTGCGTTTCCTCCCATCTATGCACAGGAGCTTGGGGCATCTCTGGGCGAGATCGCTGGCACAGGTGGCATGCATGCACCTTAGCCTCAATGTCCTTATCTAAACCAGGCCACCACAAGTGGCCGTGCGCAAGAGCCTTCATACGAACAATGCCAGGATGACCCTCGTGGAGGGACTCTAAGACCCTAGTCCTCATTGAGGTGGGAATGACAACTCTGTTTCCCCAAAGCAGACAACCCTGAGAAGTGGACAACTCGTTCCTTTTGGACCAGAAACTCTGAAACTCAGGATAGGGCAGTGCTCAGGCCATCCAGACAAAACCCAGGAAAGGACACGTGAAAGTGTGTGATCTGTGCCTGCTTCAGCGGCAACATCCCTGGCATTAAGAGGGAGCTCGGGCAAGGCCTGGATGGATAGAATGTTGACAGCTGGCGCAGGGTCAGCTTCTACTACTGGCAGGGGCAATCTACTGAGGCCATCAGCATGGCCCATTTCTTTCCCAGGATTGTGGAGTAAGGAAAAATCATATGCAGACAAAAAAATAGACCACCTAAGCATTCTAGGGGAAATGATTTGGGGAGTCTGCTTACGTGTGGTAAACAGTCCCAGCAGAGGCTTATGGTCAGTGAAGACCGTGAAATGCCTGCCATATAGAAAATCATGGAATTTTTTAATTCCAGCAACAACAGCCAGAGCCTCCCTGTCTATCTGAGCGTAGTTGCGCTCAGCAGAAGACAATGTTCTGGAGTAATATGCAACAGGAACCTGAGTTCCATCAGACCTGAGGTGGCTCAGGACAGCTCCTACCCCTTAAGGGGATGCATCACAAGCGATGCACACAGGAAGGGACTCATTGAAGTGTGCAAGTACACTGTTAGAAGTGAGCAAGGCCTTGACCTCGTTGAAGCTAGCCTCATGTGTTTGTGACCACTGCCACACTGTTTGTTTATCTAATAGCCTGTGAAGAGGCTCAGCTACACTAGCTTTATGTGGAAGAAAGGAATTGTAGAAATTCAGGAGGCCCAGAAAGGCCTGAAGTTCGGCCTTAGACACAAGCCTGGGTGCTTCTAAAATAGCAGTTAGTTTGGATTCAGCAGGGTGAATCCCAGCAGCATCAATTTTGAACCCCAGAAATTCAGTAGAAGGCACCCCAATTTTGCATTTGTCTTTTTTAAGCTTGAGGCCTGTTTTCCTGAATCTTAACAGAACAGCACTTAGCCTTTCAGCTAGAATGTGTGCGGAGTCTCCTGCAATTAAGACATCATCAAAGTAGGGGCAAACCCCTGGTATACCCCGTAGTGTGTCTTCCATTACGCTTTGGAAAATCCCAGGAGCGACATTCACTCCAAACTGTAGCCTTTTTAGCTTAAAGGCTCCTCTGTGGGTCACAATAGTCTGAGCTATGGCAGCATCATCATCAACAGGCAGCTGTTGATATGCTTGAGCTAGGTCAAGCTTTCCAAAAACACGCCCCCCCTTGAGGGAGGACAGGATATGATTGACCACAGGAACAGGATAGGCATGTTGCTGCAATGCCTTATTAAGAGCGCATTTGTAATCAGCACAAATGCGAATGTCCCCATTTGCCTTTAGAGGCGTGACAATGGGGGTCTCCCAAGGACTGGAATCAACAGGTTCTAGAATTCCCTGTTGGATCAGTTTGTCCAACTCAGTGTCAATTTTACTCTTTAAAGCAAAAGGGACCCTTCTTGCTTTAATTCTAATGGGAGTGAAAGTGGGGTCTACTTTTAAGGACACAGGGGGTCTTTTGAATGTGCCCAGCTGGGGGCTGAAAACATCTGCAAATTCTTTGCAGACTTCCTGTAGGTCGAGTGTTTGTAAGCTGTTGAGCCCTGTGACGTGAATCCCCAAGGCCTCAAACCAATCGAGTCCTATGAGACTCGTTCGTTCACCCCCTACTACTAATAGGTCTAGTGGACCTTCAAAATTCTTGTACTGCACGTTAAGGGTGGCCTCCCCCTTAACACACACTCTTGAATTTTGAAAATCTGTTAACACAATGTCAGAAGGCCTTAACTTGGCCTGAGTTCCACTGCCGGAACAAATCTTCCTAAATGTATGCAAGGAGATGATTGAAAGAGCAGACCCCGTGTCTAGTTCCATAGTTAATGGAACCCCTTGTAGCTTCACCTTGAGTGACAGCTTTTTCTTAATGGGCTTGTGTGTGCCTGTCCTGAAGATGCTCCTTCGCGAAGCGCAAAAACCTACCCTATTCTGGCTGGGGACCCTGGTACCTTTCAGGCGCAGTTCTTCCTGAGGTTGTACCTTTCGTCGGCCCAGACACACAGCTGCAATGTGTCCTTGTTTCCGCATGCCCGGCAGGTAGCGGAGCGGAACTTGCAGTCGGTTCTCCTGTGGCAACCTCCACAGCCGATGCACTTGAGCGGAGCTGAAGAGCTTCCCTTCTGATTCCCTTCCTTCGTGGGGTGGAGACGGTCGACTTCCTCGTCCGGATCCTCCTCGGAGTTCCCTTGGACGTCTCTTGGTGCACGGATGCGACATCTGGACTGTTCCTGATCGGCCGCATGTTCTTGATGGCGCCGCCTGCTGCTTCTCTGCGGTGACCTCTCTTAAGGCATCTTGGAAGGACAAGTCTTCTTTGGCGAAAAGCCTCTGTTGTAGATCTCGATGCCTTAACCCGCACACGAATCGGTCCCTTAGTCGTTCTTCGAGGTCCTTGAACTCGCAGTGCTTGGCGGCCTTCCTCAATGCGGCGATGTACTCTTTGGCCGACTCTCCGGATCGTTGATCCCTCTGCTCGAAGGTGTGGTGCCATGCAATGACGGACATCTTGGGCTGGAAGTGCTCCTTCAGTAGCTTCTTTAGATCTGCGTAACTGACAGACTCTAATGGAACTGGTGCTGCAAGGTTCTCTGCGATTTCGAAGGCGTCTTGACCGCAGACACAAAGCAGGGTGGCAGCCTTCAAGCTATCTTCCCTCACTTGGTTCACCATGAGGTAGTTCTCCACACTAACTACGTAGGACTCCCACTGCTCTGGATGTGAGACGTTGAACTCCGAAAGCCTTCCAACCTTTGCCATTTGCAGGAGACGGGTTTATCAGCCAGCCTACCCCCGAATGCGCACTGGATTGGCGGGTAGCTGCCGAGTCAACGCCGTTCCGCCGCTCAGGACTCACTTGGGTAAGCTTACACCTTTTCCTTTCCAGGCGATGTAAGGCATCCCATCCTCGTCGCCAGTGTTCTTCACGGAAGGCAAGACACGAGAAGCAATTGTAGTTCTCAGGTTTTCTTTATTCTGTGTTCAGCTTACAGATAGAAGGCTTCAGCAGCGCCCAAAAGCTCCCAGCCTCTTATATAGGCATTTCCCACGTCAATGTGTTACTTTTCCCGCGCCAGCACCCGCGCATGTGCACAGGCGCTGGCGACAGCCTGTCTGGTCCCGGGCAGCTTTGCACCTGACCGGGACTGCCTGCAAACGCCCCGAGCCCATTTGCAAGGCTCGGGACATAACAGGTACCTTGCTCAATAGTAGTAACTATTGAATCCTAGTGGATAATCCCTTAAATATGAGCCAGCAGTGTGCTGCAGCTGCCAAAAAAGCCAACTCAGTGCTAGGCTGCATTAACAGAGGGAGAGAACCAAGATTATGTGAAGCGTTAATACCACTTTACAATGTCTTGGTAAGGCCACACTTGGAATACTGCATCCAGTTTTGGTCACCACGATGTAAAAAAGATGCTGAGACTCGAGAAAGAGTACAGAGAAGAGCCACAAAGATGATTAGGGGACTGGAGGCTAAAGCATGTAAGGAACGGTTGCTGGAATTGGCTATGTCTAGTTTAATGAAGAGAAGGATGAGGGGGGGACAGGATAGCAGTCTTCCAGTATCTCAGCGGCTGCCCACAAAGAAGAAGGAATTACACTATTCTCCAAAGCCCCTGAAGGCAGGACAAGAAGCCACGTGGAAACTAAACAAGGAGAGAAGCAACCTGGAACTAAGGAGAAACTTCCTGACAGTCAGAACAATTAACCAGGGGAACCACCTGCCTCCAGAAGCAGTAAATGCTCCAACACTGGAAGCTCTTAAGAAGAGACTGGACAGCCATTTGTCTGAAACGGTACAGGGTTCCCTGCCTGAGCAGGGGGTTGGACTAGATGCCCTCCAAGGTCCCTTCCAAGTTTATTATTATTATTAATTCTCTCTCATCATTATTAATCCCCCATGGGAGGGGGGATTATGATGGGGCAGAAAGGAAGCTGGCGATTGACACGCTCCCCTCTCCAAGGTCTACATCCGTGTTTCTCAAACTTGGCAACTCCGACAGCTGCGGAGTCCCCTCGCCGACAGTCGCCCTTTGCAGCCCCCTCCCCTGGCTGAGGGAAAGGCGTCGCCCCCCGCCAAGCCCCGGGTCCCCTCCTGCCCCCCCCCTCTGGGGCGAGGCGAGCTTGTCCCGGGCTGCGGCCCCGGCCGGGGAGGGCTCCGTTGCCAGGAGGTGTCCCCCCCCGCCTCCCCCTCAAGGCCAGCAGCCTCCCCGGACGGTCTCCGAGGAGCGGAAGGGCAGACTCGCTCCTCGGCCAGGTTAACGGGTCGGGTCGGCTGCAACTGGGCTCAGACGCGGACCTGGCGTTGCCGGTCCAGGAAAGGCGCAGCACATCCAGTCGCGTCCCGGACACGAGCCCAGCGCTGAAGTGCGCCGAGGAGCCTCGCCGGGGCCTGGGGCCGGCCGGGGCGCTTCTGCGCCGAGGAAGCTGGAGCAGGACGGGGGAGAGCGGCCTTCTGCGCCCCCCCCCCGACAGAGAGGGAGGGAGGGAGGGAGGGGATGGGAGGCGGCGGGTCCGGGCGAGGCCCGCTCCGGGTAGGCGGGGCTGCGGGGCGCAGGGTATAAAAGTCGGCCCCGAGGTCCGGGCTCAGCTCGCTCCCTCCTCCTCCTCGTCGCCGACCGTCTCTCCAGCGCTCCGTCCTCCAGCAGCCAGCATGGTGCACTGGACGCCCGTACAGAAGCAGCTGATCACCGCCCTCTGGAGCGAGGTGGACGTGCTCGAAGTGGACGCTGCCAGCCTCGGGAGGTAAGAGCTGCGGCCGGGCCGGGGGAGGGCAGGGCAGGCCCCGCAGGGACCCCCCCCCACCGTCTCCTCCTCCTCCTCCCCCCTTTCTCTCTCCCTCCCTCCCCTGGCAGACTGCTGGTGGTGTACCCCTGGACCCAGCGCTTCTTCGCCCACTTCGGGAACCTCTCCGGCCCCAGCGACATCTATGCCAACCCCCTGGTCAGGGCCCACGGGACGAAGGTGCTGAGCGCCTTCGGGGAGGCCATCAAGAACATAGACAGCATCAAGGAGACCTTCTCCAAGCTGAGTGAGCTGCACGTGGACCCCGAGAACTTCAGGGTGAGGTGGAACCCCCCCCCCCGCCTCCCTCCCGGGCTGGGCACCTCCTCTCCTTGGCACCAGGGCAGCCTTTTCCGGCTGCGTCCTGCCCTGAAATGGCGGCAGTGGCCCCGTTCAGGGCCAGGAAGGAGCCAAAAGTCTCCCAGGAGAGGGACCGCTGTCCGGTCACAGGGCTGACCTGGATCAGAGGGACAATTGATTGGCGCAGTCCAGGAGGGAAAGGTGGAGCGTCTGAACATGTCCACTGCTCTTTCTGGGTTCCGTGTCAGGGCGGGGGCAGGGGTGGGGCGGGGGGGTCAAAGGGCAGAGATGCCAGCCAAGGCTCCTCTTGCAGCAGGTGTCAGTCCCCCCCCCTCCTCTCTTCCAGCTTCTGGGCAACGTCCTCATCATTGTCCTGGCCGGCGACCATGGGGAATAGTTTACCCCCAGCACCCACGCCGCCTTTCAGAAGCTGACCAATGTGGTGACCCACGCCTTGGCCTACCGCTACCACTAGGCCTCCCAGTAGGCATGGCAGCCGCCTGCCCCTCCTCGCCATGCCTGGAGCCCCTCCTAGCCCACGGAAGACGCAATAAAAGTTTCCCCAGAACAAGCAGAATGTTGTGCTTTTGTGGTCCTGGGAGGGAGACTGGGGGGAGGAGAGCAGTCTTGCTGGGTCACCCGAAGCCCCCCCCCCGCCTGACCCCAGGGAAGCACAGTTGGGGGCTGAGGGAAAGGAACAGGATTTCTTTGGGGCAAAGTCCGGGCTGGAGAAGCAACAGTTCTGCCATTTGCTGAACTCACTGAACTCTGCAGTTTCTGGGGGGGGGTGTTCTTCCTTTGCTGGGGGAGGGGTCCGTTTCTAGAGCCCCCATCCTCCTCCACCCCAAGTTTTGGAGGTTAAGAAAGGAAATGGGACTTCAACCCAGAAAGTGGGGAGGGGAACCTTAATTATTTCTTACAGGGGGGGGAGAGCACAATAAATTGACACAACTTGCTAAGATCTCACTGCCCCCCCTCCAATATTCACCAAATTTAGCTCATGCCGGCCTAGGGGGAGGGAGGCTTTGGGGAAAGAGCAGAAGATGCCGGCAACAGAGCTAATGGGGAGGCTGGGAGAGGTGGGGGAGGGGGAGTTCAGCTGGCCTAACCTGCCCCGTGTCCAGTGGGGAACTGAGCAGGGTGCCACACAGACAGAGGCCCTGCTCAAAGCCCACCCTTCTTGTGGGGCTCAGAGGCAGGAGGGCAGGGAAGCAGGTTGGGGAGCCCCTCCCCCAAGGAAACGACCCCCTTCGGTTTCGCCACGGCTGAACCCAGGCGCAACAGCCTTGCCTTCCAGAAGCATTGATGTATTTATTAGATGCGACCCTCCCCACCTGCCTTTTGCCCAAGGGGGCAGAGAGGACGCTAGAGGGACCCTCCTTCCTCCTCGCCCCAGGCTAAAACCTGCAAAGAATGATTGCAGGAACCGGGAATGTCACTTTTAACGAAGAGAAGGACAGGATAGCAGTCTTCCAATATCTGAGGGGCTGCCCCACAGAAGAGGGAGTCAAGCTCTTCTCCAGAGACCCTGAAGAAGCCGGGACAAGAAGCAACGGAGGGAAACTCACCAAGGAGAGAACCAAACTTAGAAATATCAAATAAGAAGAAACTTCCTGACAGGGAGAACAATCAGTGGAAAGACGTTTCCTGCAAGAGTTGTCGCTGGAGGTTTCCAAGGAAAGACTGGACAGCCACCTGTCTGGGAAGGTCTAGGCCAGGGGTAGGCAACCTTGGCTCTTTTATGACTCGTGGACTTCAACTCCCAGAATTCCTGAGCCAGCTATGCTGGGAGTTGAAGTCCACGAGTCATAAAAGAGCCAAGGTTGCCTACCCCTGGTCTAGGCTCTCCTGTTTGAGCAGGGGGCTGGACTAGAAGACCTCCAAGGTCCCTCCCAGCACTTACTCTTCCTGGGCCAGAGACTCATCCCTCCCTTCTTGCCTCCACCATGCTCAGACCCAGGGGGGCTGGGCACCAGCAGGGCTCCTCTGCCAGCCCCCCCCCTTGTTCCCCCGGAGGGCCCACCTGCTGGGATCCTTTCCCCCTGGGGGCTGCTCAAGGTCTGTGGTGGGAACGGGTTGCCTGGCTGCTCCTGTCCCCGTGCTGGGAAGCCCTGGGACTGTGTGCCCGCACCCATCCTGCAGGGAAGCCTTGCTGCCCAGGCCGAGGGCCCCGTAATGGCAAGATTGGGGGGGGGTTCTTGAGGGTGCCCCCTGGAGAATCAGCCTTCCCGGCCAGCTTCCTTTTGCCTTGAACCTCAACCCCTATTGGGAGCACCTGGCTGGCTTTCGTTTGGACTCCAGGCCGGTCGGGTCTTCGCTTGTCTTTGGTTCTGGATAATTCCTGGCAGAGTGTGGCTGTGGGTCTGTGGGCTGTTGCTATTCCTAAGGGTTGAAGAACTCTGGCTGTCGTTTCCGTCACCCCCGTTTGTATCTGGTACGATTAGTGTTTACTCAGTGGTCGGCTGTGTGGTGCGTTGTGGTTTGGGTGCTGTCAGAATACAAAGATTCTCAGAGAGCTGTTGTGGAGAAAGGCGCCAGGCAGCCATTTCTCCTCCACTTTTCTTTGCGTTGTTGTGCTGCAGGAGGTCCTTCCCCCCCCCTCTGAAGAGGGCCTGGAGGCAGCTCCTTTGTGTGTGGTGGTGGGGGTTAATTGCGAAGCTGAGGATCTGGTCTGTGTGCGTAGGATGGCGGCAGACGTGGGTTTCCAGCTGTCAGAATCCAATTATATTTCATCTTTAATTATCAAATATAGAAACTCCCAATTCTGCCATCTCTGAATTCTGCCATAAGAGGGAGAGAAGGGGGAGAACAAAGGGGCTTTATGGCCCTCACTTCCTTCAGTACACTTCAAAGGGCTGAATGTTGAATGTGTGTTTATTGTAACCTCGAAGTGTTAGCATACCAAAGGAGAGTATTTGCCTTTCATGTAGTTATCTGAAGTCTCCATCCAGACGGAAGAAATAAGAAAAGGGGTGGAATTGTGATACTTGAAACTATCACTGGAAGGGGGGTTGATTGGGTGGGACTACTGGGGAACCCCTTAAAACCTTGAATGGAAGAGCTTGAACCCCAAGTCCTGTCTAGAATGCCTGCAACCATTTTCTCTTAATAAAGGATTCCTGTTGGAAGAATTATTCCAAGAGTTCTGTCTTCTTAAGATGCAAAGTGGGGTGGGTCCTTACATTAGACAGGACTTGCAAAATTAATCCAACTGGAAGGGAGACCCTTGCCGGGGGATTTTGCAAAAAATTTACCATGTCAGACAATGGAGCAAGAGAGGGGGAAAACTCCCTGGAAAGAGAGCCGCTGACCCAGTTGGAACCTTGCCAGATGTTGGGATCCGAGAGGCCAGATTCCTCAGGAGAAGAAGTGGTGGAGACACAGGACCACAAGCCTCGCTGGTCGATGAACGTTGGAAAGAAAAGTGAGTGGAGAAAGGAATCAAGAAAGGTGACCCTGAGACGGGGGGACCAAGCAACCAGAATGGAAGCAGGAGATGGAGAAATCCCTGCACGCAAGTGAAGAGGGAGGAAGCTGGGCACCGTACTCAGACTGGATCCTAGAGAAAGCTATTGACCTGATGAAAAGAACTCTCAGCTCCCTAGGAGAGGAGAATACTGAACCCTACGGCCGCCCCAGTTCCTGGAGCCGCAAACGGAGAGACACCGAGGGGGACATGGAACCTGCAACCCCAGGGACATCTACTGATCCAGGAGCTCCCACCCCCTACCGGACCACAGATGGCAATCTGGACGGAAGGCACTACCACCCACAACAGAGGCACCGATCCATTCCAAGACGTCCACCGTTGGAAGTGAAATTCAAAGGGGAGCCAACACGCTTGGGGTTTTTCCTAACCCAAGTCCTCAGCTACATGGAGGAATATGGGCAGGATATTCCCAGCGACAAAGCCCGCATCCGGATCGTGCAATCTGCCCTGGATGGACCAGCTGCGGATTGGGTAGTGAACTTGCATGACTCCAATGCCCCAGAACTCAGTAACTTCAACCGTTTCATGTCCTCTTTGAGAAGACGATTTGAAGACCCCCTGGCTGATCGCAAAGCCCGTGAAAGAATAACAACGATGAGGCAAGGGCAAACGCCCAGTGGCTGAGTATACACAAGAATTCCGGGCCATTGCCAGCAAACTGAATTGGCCAGAAGACATCCTCCTTGGCCGTTTCAAAGACGGACTAAACTATGATCTATATGATGCTTGCCTGCCCCGAGGGGACCCACATCGACTTGAGGAATGGTACGTCTTGGCAGAGGAAGCAGAGATCGACATATTGAAGAGGCACCGCCGAGGAAAACAATGGAGCCGCCCCCCGCCTGAGCTGACACACCAACCGGTGAAATCATCGGATACAGCCAAGAAGCAAATGGGATGTTTCAAATGCGGAAGAGAAGGGCATCGAGCTGTAGAATGCCGCTCAAAGGCCCCCCAGCACAACCCAGACAGATCCCCAATCAACAAACCCGGAAAGTATTCAGCTAAGCCAAAAGAAACGGCCATGAGAATGATGGAAATTGCAGAAACCCCCACCTCTGCTCACCAAGGGGAAAGGACTCCAGCCTACACCACAGGGCCGGTGGATGCCTCAGATGACAGCTCGGAGGGCGAACCCCTGGTAAGTGGATGCATCACACCCATCTTCAAAACAGTGACTATATTAATCCCCCCCATGCCCGAAGCTGTGAAGGTGAAAGCCTTAATAGACTCTGGCTGCACCCGCTGCCTCATTAGCCCAACACTAGTGGGGAATCTGGGCATCCCATCCAGGAGACTGGAACAACCAATCTCATTTGGCCAGCTAGATGGATCCATAGCAGGGGGGGTGCCAGCTACCCTAGCCACTTTGCCAATACATCTCTCCCTGGGCAACCATGAAGAGGACTTAACGTTTGTGGTGACCCCAGGTATGGAATGCCCAATGATTCTAGGGATGGAATGGTTGAAAAAATGGAACCCCTGGGTAAATTGGAGGACGACAGAAATCAAATTCCCGAAGGGGGACCCTATGGACTTAAAACCCCAAGGGAGGCTACCAGAATCAAGAATAGAAAAAGCATCCATAGGAGAGGAAAAAAGATTAACAGAAATACCAGAGGAATATAGGGACCTTGCTGAAGTCTTCAGTGAGGAGAGGGCGAATGAGCTTCCCCCCCACCGACCCACAGACTGTACCATTGAATTCAAGCCTGGGGCAAAACTCCCGAAGCCCAGATTATACTCCATGAGCCCAAAGGAGAAGGAGGAAATGGAAAGATTTATAAAAAAAAACCTGGAGAGAGGTTTCATTGAGCCAGCCAAGCCTAAAGTGGCTGCCCCGGTCCTTTTTAGAGAGAAGAAGGATGGCTCTTTACGTTTATGCGTGGATTATAGGGCCCTGAATACAATCAGTGAAAGCAACCTATACCCGCTGCCCCTCATGAAAGACATGCTGTCACACCTATCGAAAGGGAAAATTTTTTCTAAACTAGACTTAAGGGAAGCTTACTATCGAGTGAGAATCAAGGAAGGGGACGAATGGAAGACTGCATTTAACTGCCCCATGGGGTGCTATCAATTCAAAGTCTTGCCATTTGGATTACAAGGGGGCCCTGCAGTCTTTATGCAATTAATCAATGACGTTCTAAGGGAGCACCTGTTTAAGGGGGTCCTTGTTTACTTGGACGACATTCTTATCTTTACTGAAACAAAAGAAGAACACGTCAAACTTGTCAGAGCGGTTTTAAAGAAGCTGCGAGCCGCTCACCTATATGCCAAACTCTCAAAATGCGAATTCCACCAGGAAAGGATAGACTACCTAGGCTATCGCATATCCCCACAGGGCATTGAAATGGACCCAGAGAAGGTCAAAGCAGTATTAGATTGGGCACCACCCCGCACAAGAAAGCAACTACAAAGTTTCCTGGGCTTTGCAAACTTTTATCGCCAATTCATCCCCTCATTTGCCCAGATAGCCTTGCCCCTCACTAACTTACTAAAAACGAAGGGAGCATCCTCAGTAAAACCTAGCCAGCCACTAACATGGACAATGGAGTGCCAAGCAGCGTTTGAGAGACTAAAGAGACTTTTTTCTGCCGAACCAATACTAAGGCACCCAGACATGGACAAGCCCTTCGTAATACAGGCAGATGCAAGTGATGTGGCAGTGGGGGCTGTGCTATTACAAGAAAATGATGATGCAGTATTGCAACCCTGTGCATATACATCCAAGAAACTCACGGAAACAGAACAGCGCTGGCCCGTATGGGAGAAGGAGGCTTATGGGATACGTTGGGCATTACTCACGTGGCGACAGTTCCTGGAAGGCAACAAAATCCCCTTCCAGGTGTGGACTGATCACAAAAATTTGGAAGCCCTGAAAACTTCCAGGAAACTCAATCCCAAACAAGCCCGCTGGTCCCAGCATTTTCACCAATTCCAATTTAAGCTCAAACATTTACCAGGAAGAAAGAACTTCCTGGCAGATGCTCTATCTCGCATGCCCCAATATAACAGCGCACGAACCACAGACTCTAGACCAATAATGGCAGAGTCACAACTGGCAGCACCAGTAACCACAAGAACCCAAGCCAAAATAAAACCACAACTGGACAGCCAAACTGGGATTGAATTCAGAAAAAGCTTGGAAACAGATGAATGGTTCCAGAAAAACAAAAATGTGTGCACAATGAGAGACGGGTTGCCTTGGGTAGGGGAAAAGTTATATATACCAACAACTCAAAGAGTAACTTTCATGCACCTTTGCCATGACACAAAATCAGCAGGGCATTTTGGATTTGTAAAAACTTTACATTTAATTAAACGGCAATTTTGGTGGCCATCCATGAAAAAGGACATTGAAAGTTATATAGCCAGTTGTCCAAAATGTGCCACGGCAAAGAGGTTGCAAGGGAAAGTGCCAGGACTATTGCAAACAGTGGCAAGTCCCTCAGCCCCCTGGAGAGAAATAGCCATGGATTTTATAGTGGAATTGCCAGAAAGCAATGGGAATACTGTGGTCTGGACGGTCACGGACTTGTTTTCCAAACAGGTGCACTTTATCCCTTGCCAAAAGATTCCCACTGCAAAAGCCTTAGCAAAACTTTTCATCCAACACATTTACAGATTGCATGGGGCACCCCAACGCATCATCTCTGACAGGGGGGTGCAATTTACGTCTGCATTTTGGAAGGAATTTTTATCCCTCTTAGGAACCACTCAGGGACTGACATCTAGCCACCACCCTCAAGGAAATGGGGGGGCTGAAAAAATGAACTCAGTACTTAAGCAATATTTAAGATGTTTTCTTAGTTTCCAGCAGACCGAGTGGGCGGACTTACTCCCCTTTGCAGAAGTTGCCTACAATAATGCAGTCCACTCCAGCACAGGTTACACTCCTTTTCAAATAGCCACCGGTCAAAACTTCAACCCCATGCCAGAATTAACCCCAAACGAACCAACGATCCCCTCGCTGAAAGAATGGATGGAAAAATTACAAAACACCTGGCCAATAGTCAGAAAAGCACTAGATGAAGCTAGGCAGGCTTACAAAACACAAGCCGATAAAAAAAGGGTTGAGCCTACACCATTCATTATAGGAGAGATGGTGTACTTATCTACAAAATACCTAAAGTCCCTACAGCCCTGTAAAAAACTTGGACCAAAATACATAGGACCTTTTCCAATTAAAAGAATCATAAATCCAGTAACAGTAGAATTAGAATTACCCAAAAATCTCAGGCAAATACACCCAATTTTTCATTGCAGCTTGCTGAAAAGAGAGCATCAGTCACCTCTACGGCCAAAAATCCCCCCCCCCACCACCTCCAATCATGGTGGAGGGTGAACAACACTTCGAAATAAAGGAAGTCCTTGACTCTAGGAGATATCATGGAGCAACTCAGTACCTAGTTGCCTGGAAACACCTCCCTCCCTCACAAAATGAGTGGGTCCATAAACGTCATGTCAGAGCCCCGAAGCTATTGAAGAAGTTTCACACAGAGTATCCTAACAAGCCTGACTAAATTTTATACTTGTGTTTTCTTCAGGTGGATTTCTCTTATTGTTAAGAGGGGCCGGATGTCAGAATCCAATTATATTTCATCTTTAAATTATCAAATATAGAAACTCCCAATTCTGCCTTCTCTGGATTCTGCCATAAGAGGGAGAGAAGGGGGAGAACAAAGGGGCTTTATGGCCCTCACTTCCTTCTTTACACTTCAAAGAGCTAAATGCTGAATGTGTGTTTATTGTAACCTCGAAGTGTTAGCATACCAAAGGAGAGTAATTGCCTTTCATGTAGTTATCTGAAGTCTTCATCCAGACGGAAGAAAGAAGAAAGGGAGTGGAATTGTGATACTTGAAACTATCACTGGAAGGGGGGTTGATTGGGTGGGACTACTGGGAAACCCCTTAAAACCTTGAATGGGAGAGCTTGGACCCCAAGTCCTGTCTAGCATGCCTGCAACCATTTTCTCTTAATAAAGGATTCCTGTTGGAAGAATTATTCCGAGAGTTCTGTCTTCTTAAGATGCAAAGTGGGGTGGGTCCTTACAGTTATGCTTGTCTATAACCAGTGAAGAAGGTAGCGTGTGTACCCTTGTGCCCTTGATTTCTTAGCAGCCTTTAATATCAACAATGGTGTCCTGTAGTAATTCTGGGTTTGGGAATTGTAGGCACTATATTACAGTAGTTCTCTTCTCTTCACAGTTCTAGTCAAGGTTTGTATGTCTGTGTGTATGGGGGGGGGTGAGATGTTGCTGCCTTGTGAGGTGCTAGAGGACGTGACATTCTCCCTATTATTTAACTGCTGACTGAAGACATCTTCCAATTTGGGGTACAGTATCATTAGTATGTGGCTGATACCAATTATATATTTCCATCCCAAGCTAGTTAAGTGAGGTTGTTAAAGTTCTGACCCAGCATCCAACTAGCTCAATCCTATCCAGATTGAATGGCTGGGACTATCTAGATCCAGGAATTCTCCATTTTTATTCCTGGGTGGGTTGTACTTTTACAGTTAGAGTAGTGCACAACATGTGGGTTTTCTTGGATTCACAGATCCTGCTCAGAGAGCATCTGGCAGCTGTACCTAGGACAGCCTTTGCACAAGCTCAGCTGGTGCTACAATTGTGCTCTTTCCTACATTGTTTGGGCCTCCAGAAAGTCACTTATGCTCTAGTCACATGACAACTCAGCTACCACAAAACACTCTATGTCAAGCTGTCTTTGAAGTCCACTAGGAAGCTACAACTGATCCAGAATGCAATGGTGCAGCAAGAGGTGATGGGGTTGCCTCAGCATGTCTATAGGTCACTTATGCTTCATAAGCTACACTAGTTCTGGGCTCATTCAAAGTGCTGATTATTGCCTGTAAAGCTCTATACAGTATATGGCCTGATTATTTGAGAGATTGCCTAGCTCCCACAATTTTTTCATGACCAGTATGATCCAGCAGAGTGGGCATGCTCCAGGTCCCTTCAATTAAACAGTGCTATCTTCTAGGAAACAGGAAGTAGGCTTTCTCTGTCAGGCTCCCACCCTGATGGTGATCCAGAAGGTCTTGAAAACTGGGCTATTCTCCCAGCCCTTGGGGTAAAGTGGATATGACACCCCTGTTTGTATTGTTTTGTGTTCTGACATTTTGCCCGGATTGCCATCTTTTAATTCTTTTGTAGTTATTTTTGTAATTTGCCTACTTTATTGCATTGTATTGTGTTTTTGTGAGGCACCCACAGTCAGTTTCAGCTGGGTGGCATCAACACTGAATAAATAATCAAGGAAAACTCTCTAATACAAAATGCCAGTCACAGTTTTTGTTTCCTTAAATAATTGCTTGTTTGCACCCTTTTTTCTATACAAAATCAGATGCAGGACTGTTATTTTTCAGAAGGCCAGACAAGCTTATTTTGCACAGCTGGTCCAGACTATTAGCTGATCATACACCTACATCAATTCCATCCTATTCATTTAAAAAGTAATCAGATCAGCGAAAGCTGCAAAAATGCCCTTATTTATATACTTAGCATTGGGGTATTTTTATGTATAATTTTAAAATACAAGTTCTACTTTCTGTGAAGACAAGATCAAGAAATTCTGTAGCAGTTTATCAACAGAAATATCTTGATACAAGTTGGTAGCAGGTTGTTGTGAAACTGTTCTATTTAATAGACCATTACCTTCAGTGATGAGATTAAAACACACTCAGGATGCAATTTCATTAACTTTCAGAACCATCTTTTTCCAAAATTAAATTCTATTAGGAAACTCTACTTCTCAGTGAACAATAATTGCTTATCAAAACAGCTTAACGTTTTATGCTGTGGTCACTGGAGTAACGCATATTGAAAAACGTTGTTATCAAGTGAACAAAATGCCAGAGTGATATAGAATATTAATAAAAATACCGAAGTCTGTAAAAACACAAAATGAGATTTAAAAAAAACATATTAGTTTACTTCAATGAATAATGAGTCAAAATTTTTCAGATTTTCTTTGGGATAACATGACAGTAGCTATAGATTAAAAAAAAATCTATTTTATCCTAAAGCTTCAGTGCATATCTTAAGGCTGAAGGTAGAATGTAGTTAGCTATGGCATGTTTTTTTCTGTTCAAGATTGGACATATTAAAATAAGAGACTTTGTATAATGTTTTTCATATGATATAGCCATCGGTATATGAAATTGTTCCACAAAATAGATATATGTTTGAGAAATATGTTTATGAAATATATTTCTTTCAATGTATCTGAAAGTTCCTTGTAGGACAAAGAACAAAAAGCCAAAATTTAGTTGGCAGATAAAGGACTGCATAATTTTTATGTATAAGAATCTTGTACTGTCTTTTGTTTTAATTAATAAGATCTAGCACAGCATCAACCAGAAAGTATTGGTCAAAATAGTGATGCTACTGCATTCATTACTCATAAAATGACAGTTGCAAGTAGCTTCACTTCCACCTCCTGTAATGATTGATTAATGGTTACTGTGCTCAAAGGATTTGTGAAAATATGGAATGTCATGTTATGTCTCCCAGAGAATCTTATCAAAGAGCAAAACCCAACTGTTGGATGAACTGCAAATTGTGCTGGTCTTAATATTGGATCAGGTTTGGCCCATTGGAAGATGGGGAATATGAGATTTGAATCAGGCAGAACTTTAGCTGACTCTGCTAAGCCCAAGAGAATGAAGATGTTTGAAGGTTAAGTCTCACAAATTAAGTCTCACTGGGAGAAAGGGTTTACTCTGAAATAAAGGAGATTCATATGTCAGGAACGGAGAACTTTCTAAATATATGAGCCAATAGTAATGTCTGGATTCCAGTTTCTGATTTTGTTATACCTGCATTATTCTTTTTGCTGGTATCTTCGGTAATTATTTTACTTTTGGCTCCATTTTTGAAAAATGAATTTGCCTGTTGTTTTATATTATGATTGATTACAGGTAATCCTGGGTTAACAACCACCTGTGTAGTGATTGTTCAAAGTTACAATGGTGCTGAAAATGTGGTATTTATGACTGATCCTCAGAGTTTCATCTGTCCCACCACTGCCAGAGTCACGTGATTGCTATCTGGACACTTGGTAGCTGGTTCTTATGACAGTTGCAGCATACCATGCACCCAATCGCCATTTGCAAATTTCCTTGCCAAGTTCACACAAGCTAAGTCAATGGGGAAGCAGGCAGGAAGACTGCTAGTTTCTTGGGTGAGTTTTTCTGACATTGCAGTAGCCGCTCCCAGTCCTGCCACACTTGCACCACACTTCACCTTGTGGCCCTTTGTGCACTCTCATGCACCCCGTAGTAGTCTTCCCAAGCCAGATCCTTGTGCACCCTCATGAACTCAGCACCAGTCTCTTACCTAACTCTAGCTTGCTTGCAAACCCCCTGGAACTTGTAGCTTCTTTCAAACTTCCTTGCTGATCTTACTTGTTGGAAACCAGCAGGAGTTGTGATGAGGTCTTTACATAAACTACAATTACAACTACAATTTACAAACTACAATTCTTGCTTTATGATGGCAATGGGACTGCAGGAATTGCCATCACTAAACAATGTAATTAAGTGATGTCACACTTTGACTGCTTTGCTTAGTGATGGAAATTCTAGCCCCAATTACCATCATTAACTGAAGACTAGATATAGTACTTCTTGTAATTTACTAACTTTCTACATTTCTGACCTATGTACTGTCTTGGACAGCCCATCCTAAACAGAATATCAAAGAAGGAAGAACTTGGACCCACTGTTAGAGCCCCTTTTCTTTGTCTTTCATAACACTTTGCTAACACGTTGTTTCCCTATAGAATGACTATATGCAAGTTAAATGTGGATCTAAAATAAGAAGGTTATTCTGTATAGTAATGTCCCTTTAATGACATTTTTATAAAGCCTTAGTGAATTGCTTCATTTTATGAAACCCTTAATGACCTGGGACTAATACATTCTCAGGACTTATTCTTACTGTTATTTTTAAATTCAAGATGTTCTTGTAACTATGCCTCATCAGTTATGGAGAAAGTATACCATATACTATATTAGGTATATTTTTATTTCTGTCTTTTCTCTGTGGAGATTTTATCCCCCTCTCCTACAACTAATTCTGATTCAAAAAGGGGATTCTTAATATGAATTACTTTCTTCAAAATGGGATTCAGAATCATTATTATTCATATCATATTTTTAAAGGTGCCATTGGGCATCTAAACAACAGGTTATTTAGATAGCCAATGGCACCTTTAAAAATATGATATGAAGCCTGAAAATTCTGCCTTGCACTAGTGCAATTTCATCAAAAATCCTAAATGGAATCTTCCATCTTGGCATTTTAAAACAGACTTTGGAAGTTGAATATTAACAAGATATTTTAAAAAATGAACATAGTGAAAATCCAAAGGCTCAGCAAAGTAACCAAAACCAAGACAAACTTTGCATTTTAAAATGGACTATAACATGTAATTTAAAGAGACACAAGAGAATGCAGAGTCCACCTGCAAACCAAGCCAAGTCTAAGAATTTTTTTGATGTATTCACTGTCTCTGAATTCTGTAAATAAATATTTTTATATAGATTGGCTTAAGCATCAGGGGCCACATTCACACAGTTGCTTTGTCATACCTCCTCACATTGTGGAACATGTATGCCCTAAATCTTGCTGCTTCCACAATACGCCCTTACCCAAGTCCTTCTCACACTATACACACACACAGCATTGTAAGGATTTAGATTGGTAGTCCCACAGTTAAAATTCCAGCCCTGCACAACATCATCTGCTTTGTGAAAAGGCTTCTCTAACTGGCTTATATAGTGCTTTAGATACTCTGTAATTTTTGTCATTTTTTTTTCTGTCTCATTGACCAACTGAATTTTATTGTTATTCTTTAAAGCAGCAGTTCTCAACCTGTGGGTCACGACCCCTTTGGGGGTCGAACGACCCTTTCACAGGGGTCGCCTAAGACCATCGGAAAACACATATTTCCAATGGTCTTAGGAACTGAGACACTGCCAAAGCTGCCACCGCCACCTCAGGAATGTGCAGTGGATGAGCCACGGAAAGGAACTGAATGAGGAGAGGGGGTGTGCTCACCTGCATGTTTGTGTGTGCGTTTGTGTAGAGTCACTATTTTCAACTCCCAATATTACGAAGAAAAAAAAAGATTGACGTGAATAAAATGTGGTAGGAGACAAGCTCTGTCTGTGTTTGTGTGTGCGTGGGGTGTTAATCATATTCTTTCCCTCATCATGCGCCTTGAGCCGCAACGCCAATAACTGTCTGCTCTCAGTTTGTGATGAGCGGGGCTCTTCTCTCTTTTTCCATCCCTGCTTCAACTGAAACGTTGAAAACCGTTCGACACAGAGAGGCGCGTGTCCCACTGGCAAAGCTGAGGGGAAGCACCAGGATCAGCCTCCCTTTCCGCCTGATGGGTGCTTCTCCGAGGTCGGGAGAGCTTGGCCCCTTTCCACCTGATCGGCGCTTCTCCTAGGCCGGGAGAGCTCAGGGGAAGCACCAGGATCAGTGCCCCTTTCTGCCTGATCGGTGCTTCTCCGAGGCCAGGAGAGGTCAGGGGAAGCGCCAGGATCAGTGCCCCTTTCTGCCTGATTGGCGCTTCTTTCGGAGCTGATCCTGGTGCTTCTCCTGAGCCCCGAAGAAATACCAATCTCCTGGAAAGCGGCATTGATCCTGGTGCATCTGTTGAGCCCTGAAGAAGCACCTATCACCTGGAAAGCAACATTGATCCGGGCCAGCACATTCACACACACACAAACATGTGCGACCAGTTACAGCTGAAGGCGTTTCAGCCTTCAGCTATGGCTCCCAGTCCTCTGGCGCCTCATTGGCTCAGGCCAGCCGTCTGTCAGAATCTATGTCCCATGATTGGCTGGCTCCCTCAACGCGTCCCTCCCTTGCAGAAAGGGTTTGGCTCTTCATGACAGCTTGCCCTCTCATGGGGCTCCTCACACTGTAGGCCCCACTAGCCAGGAAAGTGCACTGGAGTCCCAGCTGCCAGTAAGGTGATCGACCCACTCCTCTCCCATTGCCCACTCTGCCCGCTCGAGCCTGGCTGGAGCAGCCTTGGTGCTTCCAAAGGTGGCCACTTCAAAGTCACACAGGCAACCCTCGCCCGCTCCCCTCCCCTCCGTGCCTCCAAATCAATCCCCAATTGGAGAGAGAGAGAGAGAGAGAGAGAGGGAGGGAGGAAGGGAAGGAGGAAGAGAGGGAGGGAGAAAGAGAGAGAAAGAGGGAGAGAGAAAGAGAGAGGGAGAGAGAGGGAGGGAGAGAAAGACAAAGAGGGAGAAAGAAAGAGGGAGAGAGAGGGAGAGAGAAATATAGAGAGGGAGAGAGAAAGAGGGAAAGAAAGAGAGGGAGAGAGAGAAAGGGAGGGAGAGAGAAAGAGAGGGAGGGAGAGATAGGGAAAGAGAGAAAGAGGGAGAGAGAAGGGGAGAGAAAGAGAGAGAGAGAGAGAAAGAGAGAGAGAGAGAGAGAAATAGAGGGAGAGAAAGAGGGAGAGGGAGAGAGAGGGAGAGAGAAAGGGAGAGAGAAAAAGAAAGGGAGATAGAGAAAGAAAGAGGGAGAGAGAAAGAGGGAGAGAGAAAGGGAGGGAAAGAGGGAGAGAGAAAGAAGAGAGAGGGAAAGAGAAAGAGAGGGAGAGAAAGAAAGGGAGAGAGAGAAATAGAAGGGGAGAGAAAGGGAGAGAGAGGGAGAGAGAAAGAAAGAGGGAGACAGAGAGGGAGAGAGAAAGAGAGAGATTAAATTAGTAACATGGTTGTTAAATGAATCTGGTTTCCCAGCTAACTTTGCTTGTCAGAAGGTTGCAAAAGGTGATCACATAATCCTGGAACAATGTGACCATCATAAATATGAATCAGTTGCCAAGCATCAGAATGTAAATCACATGACCCTGGGGATGTTGCAACGGTCATAAGTGTGAAAAATGGTCATAAGTCACTTTTTCAGTGCCGTTGTAACTTGGAACAGTCACTAAGCAAACTGTTCTAAGTCAAGGACTATATGTACTTTATCACTTTTTCCAATTTTTTTTTGGTCAAGTTTTTGACACCTCGCTAGGAGACTGGTGGTACTCGAATGCTGCCATATTCTAAAAGTGGTACAATCAGTGAAAAGGTTGAAAAGCCCTGATCTAAATAATATTATCAGTAAGAGTGAATCCACTGTTTTTCCAACAAGAGTAGAAATACTTTTATTTTTAATGTGATGGTGTAATAATTCTAATCCAGGAACTCTCAGTTTCATTGCTTAATTTTCTTTCCATCTTACTGCTTATCTTCAAACCCAGTTTGTTTTTGTGATTAATCATTATGCTTTAATTATGTTCAATTTGTAACAATGAAAATACATCCTGCATATCAGAAATTTACATTACGATTCATAACAGTAGCAAAATCACAGTTATGAAGTAGCAACAAAAATAATTTTATGGTGGGGGGTCACCACAAAATGAGGAACTGTATTAAAGAGTTTCTCCAGTTTTAAAACCATATTTATCTACTTCCAGTCTAGCTTCCCTCAATATATATTCAACATGTAAATTGAATAAATAAGGAGAGGCTACACAGCCTTCTTTCATCTTGCCATCCTAGGGCTAGTATGCTTCAATGGCATCTCCCATACTGTGTCTTCCTGACCTGCATATAGGTTTCACATGAGGACAATGAGGTGTTCTGGGATTCCCAATTTTCTAAGTATATTCCACAGTCTGGTATGATCAACACAATCAAAGATCTTTTTGTAATCAGTGAAGTACATAATGATTTCTTTTAGTTTTCTTTGTCTTTCTCAATTATTCAGCATGTAATAATGTCTTGTGTTCACCTGCCTTTTCTAAAGCCAGATGAAACATCTGGCATCTCTTTTTCTATGTAGGACTTTAACTGGCATTGGATAATTCTGAGCATTTTGCTATCATGTGAAATTAAGGATATTTTTCAATAGTATGCACACACTGCTCTCTCTCTCTCTCTCTCTCTCTCTCTCTCTCTCTCTCTCTCTCTCTCTGTCTCTGTCTCTCTCTCTCTCTGTGTCTCTCTCTCTCTCTGCCTATTTTTTAATTTGTTATTTATTATTAAATAAATAAATATAAATATTATATGCTGCACAACTCGCTATCCAGAGTGACTCCGGGCAGCTTACAAGTACTATTCATCTATAAGTGAATACAATAAAGAAACTACTCCATGTGTCATTCTTGGTTCCTTGGGCCTGATATTAATCTTGCCAAACTTGAGCAACTACTTGCATAATCTTTAGATATCCTCTGTGAATTTCTGGGTGGGGAGGATCTATCTTCATACTCTTCTTGCACTCTGGCACTCTTTCTTTGCTCTTTGGAAAGAGCCCCTCCCTCCTGTGACTCTGGATTACATTCCATCTCAGTCTTCTGCCAGTCAATTGGCCACTGCATCATTCTCCAGATTTGCTAGCATTGCTTGGTTAGAATATGATTCCTCTTCTGTTGCTTGTCATAGTTCTGTAGATACTCCAATTTGTTCCTTCAACTTGGTGAAGTTTGGAATGCTTTAATTCTAATACTAGAGGTTCTTGTAAATTGGGAATATCTTCTAAAATATCTTGGATGTTGACATCACTACTGTACTGTATAGTATTTCAGTATACTTCATGTTTCCTTGATCTCCTTTGAATCAAGTGCTATCTGTCCTTTAGCATATCAGACTGAGATAGGAGCTTCCTTCTGAGTTCAGAGATCTTTTGGAAGACTTTCCTTGCTTTTCATGTCTATTTCCATCAGTTTTTAAAATTTATTTATTAGTGTCTTGCTGAGATGTTTGTCTTTTTTGGCTTCTTTTCTCTCCTTGGCAATTTCCACCATCTGTTCTGATGTCTAGTTTGATTTGGGGGCAAAACAATTTGGCAGTCAGCTTTCACATCCATCCTTTAATTACATCTTTAAGTCTTCTGCCTATCTACTGATGAGATTCAGGACAACTTGATTCCTGAAAATGATGGATACTATCTATGCTCAAGGTCATATTATGGAAATTGGTTGCTTCCCCTCCCCTCTCCACTTGGAGCTTGCACATGAGCAGTTTGTGATCTGTTCCATAGTAAGCATCTGGCTACTGTATGCATTTGATGCTACAATTTAGCTCCTCTAGACCTTTTAGTTTAATATAGTCAATTTGATTTCTATGCAGTCCATCTGGTAATGTCTATATATATACAGACATCATTTTAGTTATTTGAAAATAGTCCTAGTTATGAAGAAATTTTTGGAGTGTCAGAAATAATAGATCATTCTTCTGCTTCATTTCAGTTTCCTAAGTCACACAAATTACATTTTCCTCCTTAATATTTCCAAGTTTATCATTTCAGTCTTCAGCCACAAGTAGCACATCTTACTTGCATGTATTGTCAATTTCAAATTAAAACATGATCATAAACTTCTTCTTCTGCATCAGTGGTTGCAGCATAAACTTGCATTATTGTCAAGATAAAGGTCTGGCCACAAAATCTAATTTGTGATTGATTGCATTAAAGTACCCTTCCTAATTATAAAAATAATACCATTCCTTCTTTGTTTTTATGTCCCAAATAATTAACAGGGTGATATGTCTGAAAGCATATAATTTCAAAATGTCAATTTTTAGACATTTCTTCTTTCACTGTATTGAGTTTTCCCATTTTCATGCTTCTTACACTCTAATTCTTTCCTTGTAGTTTGCATTCTTTGTTTTCTTTTCCTATGTGGTAACATCAGCAACTAGATGTCCTGAGGGCTTTAATCTAGCCACATCATATGTACTATTAGTACTCCAAAAAATCCTCAGCTCTTCCTTAATAGCATCTTGAGTGCTGTCTGATCTGAAAGGCCCATCATCCAGCAGTATATCATCAATCATTTTATATTTTCTGTCCATATAGTTTTCTTAATAAAATAGACAAGTGATTTACCACTGCCTTTCCCCACTCATTATGAACTTTACCATTGTCATCAAAGTGATTGTCTGTCTCCAGCATCTTTCTATATCACTCCTGCCCAACATAGGTGCTTGCTGGCTTTAGCTGGGCAGCCAGGATGACCTTTACTGTCTCTTCATCTCAGCCCTTTGATCTTGTTAAAATATGGAATTCTGAAGATGATAAGATAAAGATAACCTTTATTGTCATTTTTTACTATGATCACACTAGCCCATATTAAAAATGAAATTCTGTTGCCTTTTCTCAAAAGAAAGTATATATTTACCCATATACATAGAAAACACACATATGCACATGCTACACACAACCACAACCACACACACACATAAACATACTATATATATAGAGATAGATAGATAGATAGATAGATAGATAGATAGATAGATAGATAGATAGATATAGATTGCTAACAAAGAATAAAGGGAGAACTGGAATAGCTATTTTGAGCTTCTTAACTCTCTTCAGCCAGACATACCCTTCTAAGATTCGAACCTGGTATGTGTGTGTGTATGTGTGTGTGTGTGTATGTATGTATGTGTGTATATATATATATATATATATATATATATATATATATATATATATATATGTGGGTCTTTGGTTGTTCGGGTTTTCTCCCGCGTAAAATTGGAAGTGTCTTGGCGACGTTTCGACGAAGTCCCATTCGTCATCTTCAGGCTGGTGTTTTCAGCTTCATGCTTCGAGCAGCAATGTGTGGTCTTAGCTGTTTCTTCCTTTTAACTGCCAGTGGGGGTATGAACTGATTGGGTGGGAGCTTGGCTGTGTTCTGATTGGGTGGAGGTGTGTTCTGATTGGTTAGGGGCTTGGTTAGAACACTCCCCCAGCCAATCAGAGCACAGCCAACCCCCCAGCCAATCAGAGCACAGCCAACCCCCCAGCCAATCAGAGCACAGCCAAGCCTCTAACCAATCAGAACACACCTCCACCCAATCAGAACACAGCCAAGCTCCCACCCAATCAGTTCATACCCCCACTGGCAGTTAAAAGGAAGAAACAGCTAAGACCACACATTGCTCCTCGAAGCATGAAGCTGAAAACACCAGCCTGAAAATGACGAATGGGACTTCGTCGAAACGTCGCCAAGACACTTCCAATTTTACGCGGGAGAAAACCCGAACAACCAAAGACCTACATACAAACACCCGCGAAAACCTCAGAAAACATACACACACACACACACACACACACACACACACACACACACATACGTTAATCACTGCGTTTTGAATACATAGCAGAAAGAGGAAACTTGAGAGTTCACAAGGTTGATGCCATGTGGAACAAAACTGTGGCTGAATCTGGATGTTCTGCTTCAGGTAGCATGAAGTCTCCTTCCAGAAGGTAACAAGGAAAACAGGTTGTGAAGAGGATGTGTAGTGTCCTAGACAATCCTGCGGACCCTGCTCAAGCATCGCTTATATGCAATGTCCTGGACAGAATGAAGTGAACAGCTAATAATATTTTCTGCCACCCTCATCACTCTCTGCACTCTCTTCCTGTCTGCAGCACTGATGCTTCCTAACTACACTGTGCAATGCAATATGACAGGATACTCTTGATCATCCCTCTATAGAAAGTGATAAGGACAGGGGAAGGAAGATGTGCTTTTCTTACACGATGCAGAAAATGCAGGTACTACTGTGCCCGCTTCACCAGTGTCTCACTGTTGATCGACCAATCTAGTCTACTCATTAGCTGCACACCCAGAAACTTGCTACTGCTAACCACCTCCACAGGAGAATCATTAATACACAGAGGTATGTGGTTGTGCCGGCCTTTTCTGAAATTGACAATGATTTCTTTAGTTTTTCCTACATTTAAAATGAGGCTGTTTTTGTTACACCAGTTCACCAAATCTTCTACTTCCTTGTCATCTTGAATAAGGCCCACTACTGTTGTATAATCCGCATACTTCACAATATGGTTGGTGGCAAACCTGGCACAACAATTATTGGTCAACAGAGTTAACAACAGCAGACTTAGCACACAGCCCTGAGGGGAACCTGTGCTCAAGAAAATGGTGTTAGAAATATTAGTCCCAACTCGCACATATTGGGGCCTATCAATAACTCAGCTCTGGGAAGGTTGGGGGGATGGAGTGGGAGGGTTGGGTTGGGTTGGGTAGGGTTTTTTTTCCTTTTTCTTTATTTGTAAAAATTTCAAAAATTTTCAATAAAAAAAAATAAGAAAATCAAGAATTCAGTTGCACAAAGGAGTATTGAAACCTAAAAGGCCTAGTTTGTCTACTAGATACTGAGGAATGATTGTATTAAATGGCGAACTGAAGTCAACAAACAGCATTCACACATGAGTGTTTCTTTCCTCTAAGTGTGCCAAGCTCAGATGGAGAACAGAAGAAATAGAATCCTCTGTAGAGCGATTTGGATGGTAAGCAAATTGAAGTGAGTCAAATGCTGGAGGGAGGCTGGATACAATAATGTCCTTTATCAGCCTCTTGAAACATTTCATAATGATGGATGTAAGTGCAACTGGACGGTAGTCATTGAGACCCATAATTATAGACTTTTTTTGGCAATGGCAATATAATGGCTATCTTAAAACATGATGGGACCACTGCCTGTTACAGTGAAAGATTGAAAATATCTGTAAGAACGCAAGCCAACTCACCTGTAGATTCCCTAAGAACATGCCCAGGGATATTATCTGGGCCTGCTGCTTTCCAAATGTTAACTTTCCGCAATATTCTTTGGACAGAGGTAACATCAAAGCTAAGCACTTGCTCATAAGGATGGGGCACAATTTTTCTTGCAGGGGTGCTATTTGATGCCTCAAATCTTCCAAAAAATGTTTTCTGCTCATTTAAAAATCTGAGCCACCTTTACCACACGGTGGAGCCACTTTATAGACTGTATTGGCCTGGATGCTTGCCACATATGCCTGGTGTTTGTTGGGTCCTGAAAAAAGTTCTGAACTTTCTGACAATGGGCTTGCTTTGCTCTTTTTATGGTGCTTTTCAAATTGGCCCTGGCTGTTCTGAATGCCAGTATATTGCTGGATTTAAAAGCCATATTCTGTGCGAACCTCATATGTCATCCATGTTTTTTTGTTAGCCCTCACAACAATGTTTTTAAGGACACAGACATCCTCAATGCACTTTTGAATAGATGCAGACACAATAGTGGCATACTCCTGAACATTTATATGTTGGTTATCTGTTGCTGCTCTTTAAACATGCTTTTGTAGCAGGGAAACATAAAAGATTAAAAAATAAACCCCTCTTTGTTTATTAATTTATTTTGATTTATATTGTTGTCTGTCTCATAGGCCATCCATTTCACAAAAATATTGGCAATAAGGACATATGATAATCAAACAGAGATTTCCTATATCAAACAAGAAAAGTCAAGGATAAATATCTCAATCAATACTGTCAACAAACAGATACGACGCAAACAGGAGAATAAGATATTTTAGAGACTATCATGAAGATAACTAAAGTAGAACTTTTTGAAGAGCAATCAGGAGGAAAATGAGATTTAGAAAAAATGTAAAACTTGAAAACCTTTGCAAACATGATTGTAAAATGACAGAAACATTTGTAAAATGGCAGAAACAATATATTCAGAAACTGACTTCACTAGAAAGTGGGATAAGACAGGCAAAAAGGAAAATGCCAGGCACAGATGAAATATTCAATGAACTACTTAAAAGTGCAGAAAAAGCTGTTAAAATTCTAGCAGCTGTATGTCAACAACTCTGGAACAAGACTCTGCAGCTTGATTCCTAAAAATTGTGTATATTTCTATACTAAAGAAGAATGATTCAAGAGATTGTCAAATTACTTTGCATTATGTCCTTATGCAAGCACAGTTTTGCTTAAAACTTACAAAGAATAATTGAAATGTAAACAAAAACAGATGGAGACAGAAATGACAAATGAATAGTTAGATTTCAGAAAAGGCAGAAGGGCACAAGTTCAGATAAGTACTATGAAATGGGTATTAGAGAGAGCAACAAAATACAGAATAGCAAAAAGATTTGCACTTATGCCCATGACTATGTAAATCATACCAGAATGTGGAATATATTATAATTAGTCTTAATATATTAATATATTTAGATTGATTATGTGTACCTGACTAGTCTTCTGAGAAATCTTCATAATGAATATACAGCTACTGTGAGAATTTACAGAAACAGAATGTTTCAGAATCAGAAATGCCAGAGAATTTAGATGAAGATATTAGAACAAAGATTGTTCAGGCATTGACACATTTTTGTGGATTGGGAAGAGGAAGATGCTGAGAATGAGAATTGCGAGTTAAATACCAGGTGTTACAAGATGCTAAAAAAAAGAGTAGGCTTAGGCTTACCAGAATTGAAATTTGATTTTGCAGCTTGTTGCTTAGTTTGGATGAAAGATTGGATGACCCTGAGAAATATATAAAGTTAAATAAATCAGTTTATTAGAAGTGCCATGATGAGAGTATGGAACAGATATTAATTTAGATTGTGTCCAAAAATACCTTTATGGCTGTTACCACAAAAGCTTATTATAGAAGAGAAATGATAACTAAACAGAAATGGTTAACTTATGGTGATATATTGGAACTCTTAAAGGAAAATTTTAAAATAAAATCAAGAGGGTATTTGATATCAGAACGATATATATGTTATCGTTTTTCTATGTATAATTATTAGAAAGATTTAAAGTAGTCAAAAATACCTTTGGCTTTGAACATAGTAAGACAGAATTAGAACTAGAATTAGAATTGAAAATGTTATTGCTAAAATGTGTAAACTCTTATGGAAAATTGAAACAAAAGATGAACACATAAAGGAATGTATGATAGTATGGGTTAAAAAACTATAATATAAAAATGGAACAATGGGAGAATATGTGGATGAAAGAATTGAAATTCACATTGTGTTGTAATCTTAAAAGGAATTTTTATAAAATTTTAAAATCTGCCTTATACTGATTTGCTATATATTAACTCATCCATCCCTATAGCAATAGCAATAGTACTTAGACTTATATACCACTTTGATAGATTTTTTGATATAGAAATGGCTAGTTTATATCACTATGTAAAAGTAAAAAGTTGACATTTGATGTTACTATCTTATTTTATTGCACCAAAGGAAGTTGAAAGTCAATGCCTTTTCTTTCTTTTTCCCTTCTTCCCTTTCCCCCTCCTATTTTTCCCCACTATTTGTTTTGTATTTATGTATTTTATACGATAAACTAATACAAAAGAAAAACATTGGAAAAAAAGAGATTTATATACTGCTTTATACGGCTTTACAGCACTCTCTAAGCAGTTTACAGAGCCGGCATATTGTCGCCAACAATCTGGGTCCTCATTTTACCGACCTTGAAAGGATGGAAGGCTGAGTCAACCTTGAGCCACTCAGAATTGAACTCCTGGTGTGAGCAGTGAGTTAGCCTGCAGTACTGCATTATAGCCACTACACCACTATGGCTCTTATACTCTGAACAAAAATAATATCATTTCACCGAGTCCTTCAAATTAGTTGCATGGCTTCTTGTATCTCATTGTTCAGTTTAAACACTTAATTATGCCTCATGCGGTGCTTTCTAATTTTGTTGATATATTTTTCTTCAGTTTTTTTTCGATTGAGAGCTTTTGTGCACTACTATAATGTTAAATTAACCCACTTTAAATAATTAGTGTTGTATAATTTAAGTCCATCTGGGATCCCATCCCAAAGCTTATTTGCTTACATAATTTCTCTTGTCTTAACAATGAATTATGTTGATACTTTTTTTCAGCATTCTCAAGAATCATACCAACCCCTTCAATGAATTTTATTTGTTGATGAGGTTAAATGTTAAAAAGCTGGCAAACTATATTGGTAGGTATACCAAATTTCAGACACTGCACTGCTTGGTATTACTCTGAACAAACTTTAGAAACAAATGGGAAAAAGCTCGAGGGCAATCAAAAATGGAGTTGTATGTCCAGCAATGGAATGAGATGACCCAATTGATTGCCACTGCATTTTCTGTGAGTATAGTAAATCTCAATTTTCTTCTGTTTCAGTTGGGTGGTTTTAGACAAACAGGGAACTTTTCTTTCTCCAAAACTGAGTGACTGAAGAAGGAAGAAGAAGGGACGTGATGTGACCTCCTGCATGCATGGATGCCAGTGGGGTCATTTCGTTCCATTGATGGAGGGATCCTTCTATCTCAGTGATTCTCAACCTTTCTAATGCCGTGACCCCATAATACAGTTCCTCATGTTGTGGTGACCCCCAAGTGGGTGTGGCCACCAATAAGAGGGAGTAGGACAGCTAGGGAAAAGGGAAAAAAATGGCGGACAGCATGGTTTGGCGACCCCCGTAAAATGGTCATTTGACCCCAAATGGGGTCCCGACCCACAGGTTGAGAACCACTGTTCTATCTGAAAAAGTAAGTGAGTGTCAAGAAGGGAAGGGAGGGGAGAAGACTGCCTTTTACTTAGCAATACATCTACATAGTTTTTATGCAAGGGCATCATGAGCTTTCACTCAGAAAAGAATGCAAACATCTAGGAACAGCCTTTAAATTAGTATCTATTTTATGCATTCACAAAATATTAAAAATTGTAATTTGATGAAATTGCTGAGAATTTTCAGCAAGTGGTGTCTTATTTCTTTTACAAGACTATCCTTGGCAGGATTCCTTGAGTCAGGTAACTGGTGTAGGAATTCTAGAGATTTGTCTAGAATCTTGTAATTACCAGGAACCCATTTGAAGTCTGTTATGGAGCTGTACAAATCAAATTTGTTATTTGTTATTTTTATAGTTTAAAACCAGAAGTAGAAGGGAATGTTTTATGATGATGATGATGATGATAACTGAAATCCCAACTGTTTGTAAATTAAGGCATCGAAACTTTTCTAATATTGTACAGATATAATGTATACCTAATTATCCTATGACTGTGCATAAACGTTTACCTAATAATCTATGAATTTTAGCCAGATGTTTTCAGCACAGAATCAGTACACACAGTATAGATAGAATATAATGCAGATTCAGCTATTGTCAGTTGTAAATTATTGTTCATAATTTAGAAAAGGAAGGAATCCAGCCTACTGTGGCTTAAACAAACTACAGTTTAGAACATGGCTGTCCAACCTTTTGGCCTGCCAGGGCTGCATTGAGTGAAGAATATTTGTCTTCGATTGCATAAAAATATATAATTTTGATTCATTGCACAGTCATCCAAATATTCAGATTGGATTTGGCATTTTTATCCATCCACAGATATAAGCTGTTCCTAGTAAAAATGCCTTTTGCAATTGACTGATGGTGAATTTGTCAATGCTGATGGCGTTCAAGTGGTGTAGATAATGAATATAATAAACTTCTTTCATTTTCTATATTTTTTATTATCTTTTTGGGCTGCATTACTAGCTGTCCAGGGCACATGTGGCCCCATGGGCCATGGGTTGGACATGCCTAGTTGAAAGGCTGCATGACTCTTATTATGGATTATCATCAAATGCTGTTATAATACACCTCTTTGGGATTAAGAAGCAGAATACTGTATAGAAGATTACATAAATGAAATTGTTCCATGGAGTTCCAGAAAAATGGGCAATATACTGTATAATTGGTTTAAGGTTCATTAAGTAGATTTTAGTTTGCCATCAGGAAAAAAAAATCCTAATGCTTAGCACTATTTGGCAATGAAATAGACAACTTCAGAAAGTGGTGGACTCTTCTCTTAGCAGAAGAGTTTGAAGAGCCATTTGTCAGGGATGCTGCAGTGCAGATTCCTGAACAGAAGAGGGAATTATGTCCAAGATCCAGTCAAAGCCTCATATTCTACAACTTCATAAAATGTTTTTGAAATGAAGGTACTTACTGTAGGAGATGACCAGGCTTAGCCCGAGGGAAGGGTGAAACGTATCATAAGTTATGAGTCTCTGGCTGCAAGAGATCATAGTCCAGCCCATCCTGTATGTCTGTCTTATCTCCCTTGACAGCCAGTTGGTCAGATTCTAGTAGAGAGCTTAAGCTTGCAATAAATATTTCTACTCATTTGAACTGCCTGAATTTCCTGATTTCCCGGGCACCTGACACTTATATATGAATCTCAGAGAATCATCTTTTTAAAATATAAAATCCTATTTCCCAGGTTTTTGTGTTATTGTTTGTGCTTTTTATATACCTCCTCAAATGACAAAATTTATCAAGGTCAAGTTTTTTTCTTTTTTCTTTAATGATAGTGATCAGATTTGATGCCATTAACTCCTTTCGATGTAACTCTTCTACTTTAATTTGACTTTAAAGAAGTAGGGTAAAAGGACTTTTTGGCTCTAGCCAATTTATTTCTCTTCAGTTCTTTGGAAGGATCAGGGTTGCTAAGCAACTATCATTCTCCTTCAGGGCCTGCACTGGACCACAGAAAGTTGAAGGTTTTTATTTCTAGAACCAGTTGCATCAATAGAAAGCAAATGTGTGCCAGCCTTACCCCAAAATGCTTTTTCATGAGGCAACTGGACTTCCTTGTTTTTCTTTGAAGACCTTTTGCTTCTCATCCAGGAAGCTTCTTCAGTGAAGTGAAGGATCTTCAAAGAAGTGAAACATCTTCAAAGAAAAACAAGAAAGTCCAGTTGCCTCGTGAAAAAAGCATTTTGGGATAACTATGACCTGGATGACTGAGAATCTCTGTACATGTATGCCAATATATTTTCACTTGAGTGTTCTTTTGGAGTAGTTTAGAGATGGACAGATAATACAGATGATGATAAAGAAGATGTGGGGGGGGGAGAGAGAGGAATTAGAGACATGTTTTTATAGTGGATAATAAAATCACATGTAGGTGTGACTAAATTAATAAAATATAAAATAATTGAAACTAATAAATAAATAAAATGAAAAGAAAACAACCCTCCACCAATAAACTCCAAGGGAATACTCAACGGACCACTAGATCTTTTTCTACTATCAGTTTTCTATGTTTCTGTGTTTATCACATATCCCTTACAAATTCTGCTATTCATTGCCTTGGCCTACAAGAAAACTACCTCTGCAAAGGGGAAAGGAGTAATGATTTACTTTAAAACAAAAAGAAAATACTTGTTAATATAGAATAATCTATATGCCCAGAGCCAACAGCAAATCCTTCTCCTGTTGTGTTTTTGAATTGCTTTTTTATTTTTCTTCCCATTATGGTCCATGAAACAATCTAACCTTTCCAGTAATGTGCAAAGCTACTTTATACAATTTGGGATTCTCTACTTCAAGCCAAGCTAAAATGCTATAGTTTGTGAGGTTTCATTATTCTTCTTAGTGTGTAAGTATATTTATGCTCTGCATACCCTTGGCCTGAATGGCATCAAAATAACAAGAATCCTGGTAAAGGTGGAGTACAAGCAAAAACACTTTGAGATGGGTCATTCTTTGAGGCACACTGTCCATAAAAGGAAAAAGACTACACAATCCAATATCTAGAGATGCAAAGATGACTGTGTCTGCTTTTATATTCTCTAAGAATTGGAGATTACCCAGGACAGCCAAATTGGCTTCCCACACAGTATAACCTGTCTGATCCTATTTTTACTGAACCAATCATCCTGCCTTTGTGTTCATCTGCAACTTCTGTATTGTACCATTGTTGGAAATACAATATATCATTTTCCTGTAGAGCACAACTAAATAAATTGAGTGACCACAACTAAATAAATTGAGTGATCAATGTATACATCTTTACAGATGTGTTTGTTATTAATATGATTGTGAAACTAAGAGTTGGAAGCTTGAATGAAAACAGGTGCCTTTGAAAGCCATGGAGCTAGGTGAATGCTCCCATGACAGCTAAGAGAATATGATGGTATGCCTACCAGCTCTTAGTGATGTTTGCTAATCAAAGTACTTTTTAAAAAAGATGTACTAAGACAGGGGTCTTCAAACCTGGCCCTTTTATGACTCATGGACTTCAAATCCCAGAATTCCTCAGCCAGCACGCCTGGCTGCGGAATTCTGGAAATTGAAGTCCATGAGTCATAAAAGGGCAGGGTTTGAAGACCCCTGTACTAAAATATCATTACTATATTGTTGTTCATTCAATCCACATCCATCCAACAAGCAAAGCATGTCTTAACTAGTCATGATGATCATCTTAGTTCTAGCTCTAGCAAAGTTTGGCCCATTGTAGCTCACGTAGCAAGGCACACATTTGAAAATTAATGCTTTCAATTAATTTATGCAAAAGAGGTATTAGATTCACCCACAATAGAAAGCAGCTTAATATTCCTCTGGGGAAGCTTAGGTTATCCTACAGCACATCCAATAAATGTAGGAATCCAGGCTGAAAACCTTTACTGTTGAAAAAGTCATTAGGAGAACAGAAGAGCCTTTTGAGTTATTTTTACTTGAATCTTCATAAACACCCACTGGCCTGGTTGGAAAATACTGGAATGTGAGGGTTAGATCAACATCAACACTTAACTTAACTGCAGTCATTTAGAGAAACGTTTACCATCTGTGAGTGTTCTCATGGGATAGCCTATAAGCACTTCATATAAAGTTAATCTAGTGATTTTCTTAGAATGAGCATTAATGGTTGGACATTAGAGTGAGAGGAAGAGAATCTGGCCATCTTAAGTTAGATTGACTACAGATCTTGGAAATCTTTTTCAATGTTCCTTTAAGTCATTCCACTAATTGAGCTGTAAGGGTGAAAAACACAATAAAACCACATATCACTTTAAAATGGTTTAGATAGCAGAGTAATTATGGGGTTAACAAATTGTGCTTCTCTATCAAAATTTATATAGGCAGACACATATCAAAGTAAGGATCAGTTCACTTTGCTACTTTTTGGGCATTGTGGCAGCATCAGCTTTCCTGCAGGGTAAACCTCAGGGTATCTGCTGAACCTGCTAACAGTGACAGGAACTTTCTGAACTGTCTTGGATCAATTCACTAAAGACCATTTGAACTGGGCTTTAATAAAAGATCTTTGTGGCAGAAGAACCAAGGGGAAAAGATTTCAAAGGCTTCTCAACATTGTGCACAAGACATGAAAGTTTGGATTACTTCTTAGGTTCCCACCCATATCTGTTCATTTAATTTTGTATTTTTCCTCCCATTCTTTGCTAATTTGAATGGACTAAGTGGAAACAGAAGAAAGGAGAGAAGAAGGAGTAACTAAATGACCTACTAGAGCAGGGGTGTCCGACCTTGATAACTTTAAGACTTGTAGACTTCAACTCCCAGAATTCTTCAGCTCCCCCCCTCCAAATCTAGAAACTATAGAGGTCCCAGCAGGCTGAGGAGGCAATGTACCTAAATCCACTTTTTCTAAAAGAAGACAAAGAAAAAGGAAAGAGCACTCTGCAGTAACCTTTGTAACTGCGGTGCTACATGTTTAGCACAAGAATCAGCCAGTTCATTTCCAGACAAATGAGAATGGCCTTTTATTTTAGTGACAGCAAAGGGCAGTTAAAATGGAATGTCTAACAAATTACAGGAATGCAGTGAGGCAACAAAGCCGTTATGGGATGTTACACAAAAAGGTTCTTGGGCCCAGGGGTAGAGGGCAGAGTGAAAAAGAGACTCAGAGTAACTCTGTTTTAATTACACTAGAGATAAGTTGTGTGGAAAATTACTTGGGTAGGTTACATTACCCCACAAGTAATAAAGACCTTTTCAAATATCCAGGTGGTTCTTGCTTCCTGAATTTGTTAGCTTGGTGGGGCTTGACAATGAAATCCTAGGCTGCATTAATAGAGGGATAGAATAGATCACACTTGGAATACTACATTCAGTTCTGATCATCACAATACAAAAAAGATGTTGAGACTCTGGAAAGAGTGCAGAGAAGAGCAAAAGCAGTAATTAGGGGGCTGGAAGCTAAAACATTACAGAAATTCGGTATGTCTTGTCTAATGAAAAGAATGACTAAGGGGACATGATAACACTATTCCAATATTTGAGGAGCTCCTACAAAGATGTGTGTGTGTGTGTGTCAATCTATTTCCCAAAGCACTATAAAGCAAGACAAGAAACAATAGTTGGAAACTAACCAAGGAAAGAAGCAACCTAGAACTAAGGAGAAATTTCCTGGCAGCTGGAACAATTAATCAGTGAAATGACTTGTTTCCAGAATTTGTAGGTGCTCCATTGCTGAAGGCTTTCAAAAAGAGACTGGACAACTGTTTGTCTGAAATGATATAGGGACTTCTGCTCGAGCAGGGAGTTGGACTACTAGAAGACCTCCAAGGTCCCTTCCAACTCTATTATTCTATGTTCTATTACTCTATTCATTTTGAAGACCTCCTCATCAGAGAACACTGGAATCTGCATTATGGACCGTGACATAGCATCTGATCCTTCAGGTACTCTGTTGTCTGCAGGGCAAGGGACAGGGGTGTTATTCCAGTATAGCCAGGAGACTGAGACATAGAATTTGCACAATGCCATAGAGCTGGTAAGTTAATATTTGGGCCAAATATTAACCTCAAACTGGAGTGGCCCCAATGACCACTGTGCAGCCAATTATACTCTATCTCCCTGGAAACCTGATAGAAAAAAAAATGAAGGGTGGAGCAAGATCAGTTCTTTACTACTCTGGGTAGATTGTTCAAGATAGCAGGCTAGCAGATTAGAATAGACCAAGATGGTATTTATTTTCAAGCTTTTGGAAAAAAGGAGAAATCAGACAGGCAATACCACTCGTTGAAAGCAATAGTGCTATGCAAATAGTAGCTGAGATATTAATGCCAAAGTTCATAGCTAATTTGATGAATCCACCAAGACAGCAAACTGCTAATCAGAAAATTCATAAATAGTGACAAGGAGGGTGCCACATACATATGTAGGGTTTTTCAGTTGTATGTCACAGATATGCCTGGAATAATTTTGCCTTGATTAATCAATTTTGGGAAAGTCTCTCTGATGAATTGAAGGATGAATTAGTATGAAAGAGTTATTTCAATATTGCGTGTTGATTAATGGTAAGCTAAAGAAGATGAGACTTAGGGAGGACTAACAGGACTAACAGCATAGGGAGAGATTGACAACTTTTCTTCATCCTTTTACCCCTTTTCTTTCTTTTTTTAAATATATTTTATTGATTTTTTTAACATAATCGCCTTAATATTTGGTAAACAGCTTGTTGTCTGTGTTTATATTTAAAAACAATCCATAACAATTAATCTATAAATCCATAACCCACATAGTAGCTTTCTTTGATTTTCTCTTCTTCCAGTAATATTCTCTTTTACCAACCTTAAATTAATACATTTCTTAATATTTTGATAGATAACAATTGAATATAAACATTTTTCTAGTATTTAACAACCACATCAATATAAAGCTTCTTTTCTAAGTGATCATCTTAATTACCTTGTCATAAGCCCTGTTTACAAAGCTCTTATTTAGATTTGTTTTCCCCGCAATGTTCAAAACATTCTTACCAGTTAAGATTTTCTCAATTAATTACACTTAAGTATTACATCTTTTTCCTCATACAAGCCATCCCAACAGTTTTATGTTTCTCATATCTTTAAAAAGAAAAAAGAAAAGGAGAAGAAAAAAGAAGGAAATAATATACTACTTAAAAACATATCCCTCTTATGCTAAAATACATTTATATCCAAATTTTTAAAATTATTTTTAACCATATTCAAACAAATGTTTAATCTTTAAATATTGCATCTAATACATGCAATCATCTAATCCTTTGAGTCTATTCAGAACATTCTTGTCAATTGAGATTTTCTCAAGATCAATTACACTTAAATATCTAAAACCTTTCCCTCATATAAACCATCCCAACATTTTTATATTTCTCACATCATAAAAAAAGAATAAATAAATAAATAAAAAAGAATACTATGTTACTTTAGGGGCCTATGCCTCTTAAACTAATATATATACATATATCCAAAATTTATCTATTTTTTAACCATATTCAAACAAATGTTTAGTCTTTAAATATTCCATCTGATAGGTCCCATCACCCAATTTCTTAATTCTAACTTTAGCCTTTTTTTTTTTTTTTTTGCCAAACATCTTTCCTAATCAGTATGCTCCACTGGACCAAAAAGTCTTCCCATAGTTTTGTAGATGTTGTTGTAGAGACAAATCCAGTAAAATGTTTTTGTGGGAGGGTTTTGCCCCTTCGTATTCATTGAAAATCTTTTTCTTTCTCTCTTAATTTCTCTTATCATTTTTTGTCTCTCAAGTTTTCATAGTTCTCCTGACAGCTCTATATCCATTTTGTCAAATCTTTTTTCTTGTCCTCAGTCTTATTTTGCAATCTTGAAGTATAGATTATCTTTTCCATATCCAATATTTCCTGCAAGTTTTTCTCCACCTGGGTTAAATCCTTCCTTTGTTGGGTTCCATCTTTAAATCTCTTTCCTCTGGTTTATGTTCATGTTTATGTTCAGTTATCTCCTTTATCTGATCGCTCTCTGTTTTTACTTTCTGAGAGGTTTTTTTGTTGAAAGGTTAAATTGAAGATGTGTTCATTCAAATTTTCAAAGATGTTTTTAATTTCCTTGTAGTTTGAAATTATTGTCATTTGAATTAGTTGCAACACAGCACATATTTCCTCCTGGAAAGTATTTGTTTTTTCTTGATATGTTCTTTCTACAGGTCTCTGATGTTCCATGGTAATCAAAAATTAAAGTTTTCCTTTCTCTGCAAACAGCTTTAGGGTCACAATTCTATAAGTATTTATAATTCAGGAAAGTCATTTTTTCCCTAAAGTTTATAGTTCTTGCCTTGTAAATAGCTCAAAATGTTTTCTTTTTGTTGCAGCTGTTCTGTTTAGTTAAGACATTGAAACAAGTTATCTTTTACTGGGCTTTCTGTCAGTTCCTGTATTAGAGCAACTACAGTTGTATATTTTCATCCACCACTAGATGTCAGCACCAGTTCATTTTTTCAGTTTTCAAAACAAACAATTACTTTCTTCTGTTTTCCTCAATAATGTTTTGAAAAGAAAATCTTAATAAATTCTACCAATTTCAAACTTATCCAGATTTAAGTTTATATTCATTTCATTTCAATATATTTCTGTCCCCCATAAAAGTTTAATTCACAACTTCCTTCTGTGAGTGGGTGGGGCAAGAATCCCCCTCCTTTTCACTTTCAGAGGATTTTTGCTTCTTGGGTTTTTTCCCCAGGAAATCAAATATCAAGTAGAAGAGAGAAAATCAATATTTTTACCCAGTTCCAAACACATTGCTTATGATCAAGCTTAAATTAGTGCTTTTTGGCTTTGGCTGCTTGTAGCTTGTACTAGATTCTGGAGTGAAGCTAGCCTTTCTTCTGCTGGTTTCTGAAGGGCTTTCCCCAAACAACTGGATCGACCACCATCTTTCCACTGTTGGCAGGGCTTCCCTCCTTCTTTGTTGCCTCTCCAGGGTGACTTTGGACCATTTAGGCTCACCAAACAGAAAAGAATTGGCCACAGGGTGTGGAGTCCCACGATCCATCGACTACTTGTGCTACTGTGCAAAACCAGAAGCCTCCCTTTTACTCCATTTCTTTGTTGATCCTCTTGTCTTTGTTGGATGGTTGTGAGCCATCCAGAGTCATTAAAAGTAGGGCAGCATATAAATTTAAATCATCATCACCACCACCAGCACCACCACCACCACCACCATCAGCAGCACCACCCCTATTGATTCCTTAGATTCCTGGGGCATGGAACATTTGTCATCCAGTGGCAAATGAGAACTATGAAGAGATCCCTGTCTTTAATGGAGAAATGACAAACATCTTGCATGCATTTAGTCACTTAGCCTGGACTTCTGTATAACTTATGATCCTAGCTCATTAAATAAATGCAGACTTTAAAGTTCTACTGAAGATGGCAAATGCAGTAAAGACATATAAAGAAAATTGTTGTATTTTGTAATTCATGCTTTCATCCTAAAGCTGAAATGCAGCCAATTATTAAACAAAAATCTGAAACATATTAATGGAAATCTTTCTTTCTTCATGTGTATTGGAGAGAAAATGTGAAATTCTTCAAACATAACTTCTCTTCCATGCAGAAACTTATTCATAAGTTTAATCATTTTTTTACTCAAAAGCACTATATGAAATGTTTATCTGATTTTAGATGGTCCATGTTAAGTCTGCTCTATTTAACTTAGATTTTATTTTGTTTTAGAAAGCTAGTAGCATTAATCATATTCATTGCTTTGTTGGTTCATACTGATTCCGCTGAAATTTATGGGTCTATTCCAATGTGGAAAAAAGAATAGGATAGATAGAATCTACAACAGACTATAAGAGAAATTTGTTTACTTGGTTGCAGAATGGTTTTTTTAATATTTTGATTTGTATATGAATTAGTTTATTCTCTATGTTCTTCTGTTGTTATATTCTAAAATTTAAAATCCTACCTAAATCCAAGGGCCTTATTGATCCTTGTGCCATAATACTATGTAAGTGCCGAATCCTATGCATAGGCTCAACATTATCTACAATACTTTAAATCTTTTCAATGTATTTCAAATGTATTTCAAATTTTGCATTTAATTTGCTCTCTATCTCTCTGATTTCCAAGTATCATTTCCATTTATTGCATTGTAAATCAAGGATTGTCCATCCTATTGAGTTGTTTTGATGTTGAGAAGTTATCGTGATCAAAAATCTAGATGCGGCACACATTGCTTACTTTTATTGCCTATTTTTGAGAATTATCTAGATTTATCTGAGGGGAGTGCCTTACAACATAATTCTACTCAAAGAACTGAAGGCCTGTCCTGATGGCTTACCGTCTATTTAATTAGACATACAAACACATTGTTTCAAACAGGACTCTTGGTATGCAGCCTTTTTCTTAAAAAAAAAAAAACTAAAATAAATCATGAATGATAAACAATATATTTAAATTCATACCTTGGAAGTGTCAGAAGTTTTTGAAAATTCTGAAGATGGGATTTCTCATCTAAAAACTAGGCTTAGTTTTCTCCCGTTGGCCTGCAATAATACATTGCAGTGATAGGTAACTTGATTCATCCAGATAGTTTGGACTATGTCTCTCACTAAACCTGTCCAATAGTCAGAGAATGATGAGAAGTGTAGTCCAATCAATCTAATGGGTGCCATACTGCCAATTCCTAATCAATAGACAAGAATATTTGTAGCTCCGGGTTGAACTGTGAGGTCCTTAGTGCTCTCTGAGTGCACTGATGATGTCAACTAGTTTGGTAATGAAATGACTGCAAGAAAACCACCAAGCTCAGAGAGCACCAAAGACCCCACAACTCCAATCATCATGTAGAACATTGCCTTTGTTATTTCTCCTTTTACATAGGAAAGCTTAGAATTCCATGACATATTTTCCTTATATTTTGTTTTTCTTTATGCATCAGAAGAGACAAAGGGATTGAATTTGGGGATACTCCATGTGTGTGGGATGTGTGTGTCTCTGTGTGTGGGTGAGAGTGAGTGGAGAGCAATCTTTTTTTTTAAAATAATTTTTTATTTTTCCAAACTCTCCCCCATACATATACCGTAATACTTATCAGATATTAACATACATTCCCTCCACACTCACATACAGATACTTTTAACAAAATGAAATAAATACATACACATAACTTTGGTGTTGCTCGCCCATTTCCCCTTTCACCGTATCCACACTCCTTCTTCTTTACCTTCTTTCTAAGTGGAGAGCAATCTATGTGTGCTTTTTGGCCAGAAATCCATTTTATCACACTATGTGTCTAGGTTATGGCAGAAAAAATTATGATTAATAAAGAGAAACATATTCTTATTTTCTATATGGGAGAAGTAAACCTTAGATGGGTTGAAGAATATCATGTTGGCATTTATTAAACTAATTATTTGTAATAATATTAAGCTAAGACTCCATTTGAAAATTCCTTTATTTATTTTTTGTTTTCTTTATCATATTTATATAGCCATCCATCTCACATAAAAGTGACTCCAGATGGCACATGATGAAAACAATTATAAAATCAAAATATTAAAAGTATGGTTAAAAGGCATCAAGGAATAGCAAGATAGTGGAGAATGTTGAAGAGAGTGCAACCATTTCCTTGTGATCCCCAAGCCTGCTGTTTTGAAGGGTTTCTGGAAGGCTATCAAGGATGGAGCCAATCTCACCTTGGGTGGGGGAGATGATGCTCCAAAGGGCTGGTGCCATGGCAGAAAAAGGGCCATCTTCTGTGCCCCACCAGATAAAACTCTTTTGTAATATATCTCTCCTGCTGATAACAGGCTGATGTAATCTAGTGGACACATTCTCTCAAATAAACTGACTCCATACCATTAAGAACTTTAAAATCAAAAACTGCTCTTTGGATTGGACCTGGAAGCAAACTGGTAAACTAGGGGCACACATAAATGCCTGAGCTACTTCATGAAGGTGAACATTAGCTAACCTGCCAGTCTGGGAACAGGTGCAACAGGTGTGCAACATAAACCTATGGAAAAGCCCTCCTAGTCAAGACTGCTACTTCCTCCTTGAGCAGGAGACACAAGTCTAGGAGGGTCTCTGATTGCACATTAGGTCTATTTCAGCCAATGCCACCTCATCCAGTACCAAATGACGAAATTCAGAGTCAAAGAGAAAAACATTGAGAATAATACTTTATTAAAACATAGTATGACCGCAAACCAGGAAATAAGGCTGGTTTCTGACATGATGTAAACTTTCCATATTTTAAAGAAACACAGTCAGTGGTGGGATTCAAATATGTGAACAACTGGTTCTCTGTGTGGAAGCCGTTTCTGGAAGTCCATTCTGGGCCTGGGCAACAAAAAATTAGCTACCGGTTTTGCCAAAGTGGTGTGAACTGGCTGAATCCCACACTGAACACGGAGTTTTCTTTTTCTTCTGCCTATTGTTTCCCCTTGCTGCTTTCTAATGATCTAGTCATTAGTAGGGCTGTACAAATATTTCTCTTTGAATTATTAAAAATGTGACCTCTAGGGCTGGCTATATTCTAAGGTTCAGTAGGCACTAGCCTGCAGCACCAAACCTTAAGAGGTACCCAAGATGACAAAACAAAGGCTACAAGAAAAATTGTCCACATTTTATCTGCCTTTAAATAATTAACCTTTTTATTGTTAATACACGATTTTAGGTGTTTTTATATTGAGGCTTAACAATTTGCAATAGGCTATAGTTGGCAACTCTGCTCTGGCACAGCAGCAGGCCAGGCTGTGGTTGTCAAGGTCACATCACACAGAGCAACTGTTACTGTTGCGTCCTTGGCGGGAAAACAGACACGAGAAGCAGCTGGAGTTCTCAAGTTCTTTTATTCAGCGTTCAGCTTACAGGAAGATGGCTTCAGCTCAGCCCAAACGCCTCACAGCCTCTTATATAGGCAACTCCCGGGTAAATGGGTTACTTTTCCCGCGCCAGCACCCGCGCATGCGCACGGCGCTGGCGACAGCCTGTCTGGTCCCGGGCAGCTTTGCACCTGCCCGGGACTGCCTGCAAACGCCCGAGCCGTTTGCAAGGCTCGGGACATAACACCCCTTTCCCCCGGGCTAAAACTACTATCAACATACAACATTTATTTTACACGACAATTTGCTCCCCAGTGTTCCCACTGTTTACTGGCTTCTGTCTTGCCAACAATGTTATGTAATCTTCTAGGTACTTAGGAGATTTCTTTGCTCTCTGTGACCTTCTTAGCTCTGGGTTACTGGCATAAGTCCCCTGACTGGAGGGAGGCATGAGCCTGTTCTCTCTACTGTGCCCTGGTGTCTTCCAAGGACTGTGCCCCGATGCCTGGCCTGCTTGCTTGCCCACCGGGCTCGTCAGGCCAGGGCTTCTGTTGCTTTGTGACCTGGTTGTCCTACCTAGCTGTAGACCCTCAGGCCCCTTGAAGTGATAGCCACTGCTGGGCGTCTCTGTAGAACCCCCTAGGTCAGTCCAAGACCTGTCAGGAGGCTGTCTATTCCCTGAACCCCATTCTGTGTTTGGGCTCGTGTGGGTTTCTGTACTCTCCCAAAACTCAGGTGTCCCCTGATTTGTGCTAGGGGTGTTGTAGTCGGGACTTGGTTCCTCGACTAGCTCTGTGTATGTTTGACCCCCTGTAGGATTTGGGGTAAGGTCAGGCCAACCTTGGGCATTGTGTGCCAGCTCTCTTGCGGGGAATGATTTGTTGGGATGCCCCCGGGTATCCTCCGTTGCTGGAGTGCTGTGTGCTGTGTGTGGACAGTGAGTATGCCCCCGGGGTAACTCCCTGGCTGGAGTAGGCGTGAGTGCCTGTTGTGTGGGTAAGCTCCAAGACTTCCTTTTCGGAGCAATTGCAGAACCTTGGGACGAGCCGTTTGTGGCTCCCTCAGTGGCGATGGGCAGTAGCTCTTGCCCTTCCCTTTGCTCCAAAGGGTCCCCCTCCCCCCCTGGAAAAGACCCAGGAGTTTCAGCAGAAAAGTCCCGCCTAGAGCGGAGTTGGTCGATGTGCCGACGCAGGACACGACCGTTGTCCAGGGCAACCTCGTAGGAGAGAGGACCTGTGATCCTGGACACAGAAGCGGGGACCCATGTATGACCAGGCCCGTAATTGCGAGCCCAAACCGGGGCACCCACAAGTAGTTGTCTAGGTGCCCTAGGATGTGAGGTAGATGAGGCAGTCTGTCCGGATGCAACCGGTCAAGTCTCGTAGTAAGTTGGCGCCCCCAACGAAGTTCAGCTGGACTTCTCCCTGTAGAAGTGGACGGTGTGGTGCGATAAGAAAGGAGAAAGTCAGCCAACCTGTGATGCCAGTCCCCGTAGGTGAGTCTCTTCAAGGCGTCCTTTGCGATGCGCACCATGCGTTCAGCCATACCGTTGGTGGATGGGTGAAAAGGCGCAGACGTGGCATGACGAATCAGGTTTGCCTGTAAGAAAGCTTGGAATTCGGAGGAGGTGAATTGAGGGCCGTTGTCGGACACAATGACATCTGGCAGCCCGTGTGCAGCAAAAATCCCCCTCAGTACCTGAATAGTCTTTGCAGTGGTGGTGGACGAGACAGGCACAACCTCAAGCCATTTTGAATGGCTGTCAACAAGGACCAAGTAGAACTGGCCCTG